>NW_020273439.1:212366-220002 GCF_003268045.1 Sipha flava
TTTTTCATGTATTTGTGCATATTAATGCATATTTTGACCCTTTTGCTTTGCATATTTGCATCATATTTGCCACATTTTTAGTGCATATAATTCCGGTCTCTAATGATCATAACATTGATTATAATATATAGTCAGTGATATTAATATGTTAATACGATATGATATGAAAATAATATATTTTGTATATTATATTATACATATATTATGTACATTTTGTATGGATATTAGTGAAGATTGCCTACTATTCACTTTAAATATTTATACAATTATATAATTTATTATATTGATAGTATAGGTGCAGACCGACAAAATAATAAAATTAGGTTTTGGATATTTATTGGTCAATTCTACTAGTTCAAATTTATATTTCCGTGGTTTACTTTTAATAACTTCTATTATCTATGTAATATTGATTACATTTTTTTTGCAAATGCATGTGAAACTCAACTGTTGAATCTTCATTACAATATCCAAGTACAAATTTGATTAAACAATGTTGCTTACTAACCATAGGCAATAAGTTTTTAAATACTATGTTAGTATGATCTAAATAAAACTAAATTATCCACAGTAATAATTCATTTTATTTGTTAATTTTATTGAATATTTGAATAATGGATAAACATATATTAAATATTTACACAGCTTCAATTAATTATATGAATACAAAAAATGTTTTTAATTATACAATAATAATTAAATATTTTAAAAAAATAATGATATAATTAAATTTTAAAATATTTAATGATTTATACATTTATTATTATTCAAGAATATAATTTTCAAGTTTATCTAAGTTCTAAATATTGTTTTATTATTGCTCATTAATTCATAAGAGGATTTATATATAGTAACAAAATAAATAATTTTTGAGTATCCTTTTGTAATTCCATTATTCAAGGCTAAAATTATTTATCAATTATTATTAGGAAAATGTTTAAAAATTTTAACCTGACATCAGCAATGATAATTCTAACACATTTTTTAATGTGTAAATATTTGCTAAACTTTGTAAAACAATTGCGTTATGTTTATCAATACTAATATTTTTTTTGTGTGTGGTTGATAAATTCGAAATTGTTTCTTTTTGAAAATTAATTATTGATTGCATAAAATGCTCGTTGGCGGAACTTTTTTGTCTTTTCACGCAAATCATGTTGTTGCCTACCCTGAGAGTGGCTTTGTGGTTTTTTCAATAGACTAGATACCAGACCATTTACGAATCGCTGACAATCTTCGGTTTCTTCAGTTAACATATTAATTTTAAAATATTGGTATTCCAATGTCAACTTACAGTTTTTCAAGCATTCAATTTTCCTGTAAATCCAAAGTAGCCAAATTATATTAAACACGCATTATATTACAACATAAATAATATAAGAAAATCGTTATTGGATATTAATTCATTATGTGTGCTTTAAGTGCTATAAGATACAAGTGGCGGCTATCTTGTTTCTAAAAAGGTAATCGAGTATCCTTTTCAAAATTGTGGTATATTGCAGCCGTTGAATTCTATTACCAACCCACAAGATGAATCTTGATTTTTTTTAACGAATATGTAACATAATGTATTACGTAGATATACGCAGTTTCGTCGTTAAATACTTTCTGCTCTAAAGCGAATATTGCATTACATTACAAATCGAAATTATGATAAGCTGCTAACATCATTCGCGGTCACAGCGAGCTAGTAGAATTAATACGATAATAGACTCGTAACAGTAATGATTTTCGTCTGTTGTCGATATTTGTCTAATTTTGCCCCTTAAATTTCTTTAAAATCGTATGTCACTCTAAAGCAACGCATGACTTGCTTGTGCCCTAGCGACTGCACCATCGGTACACTGAATAGTACCTAAATAGGCAAGAAAAGGTACTAACTAGTTTTCTTTAAGTGAGTACCTGTTGTATTTTTGAAGAATATAATGAAACTATGATATAATCTAATGTCTGCCTCTTAATAATCATGATTCTTTGACGAAATCTCTAATTCTTGGTCATTCCTACTATATTATAACGGTGTACTATTTATTCTATGGGTCGTATAATAATAAAAATATAATAATTCGTGCGTTAAAAGTAGGTTTCAGATTATTTAAATAAGATATACTTGACGTGTTCGCTATCGGTAGTGTTGTCGACATCGGACGAATAACTGATATTTTTCATCAAGTTTTCCAACACTTCTCGATGGTTGGACGGAACTTGGCACGCCGAGCACTGAAGTGCCTTGTATCGACCCTTTTCTTCTGTCCCGGAGGAAACGAAATCGCCCGTTGTCCCATCGGTCGGACGATTCGAGATGGTCGTTGGCAATTTCGTTGTTGCGCTACTGCAGCTGTCGCCGCCACCGTCGCCGCCGCCGGTACCGCAGTCACACTGTCCGTCACGGTGCGTGAACGTGAACGGTTCGCTTACGCCCATCACTTCGTAGTGGCGGCCGTCGACATACGCGAACAGGTAAGGCCTGGCGCACCGGACGGACTGTCGGCGGACGGCGATCTGGATGCGGCCGCCGGACGAGCAGCGATCACCCGCGGGGTCGACGATGGCGTGCGCGACCATCTGCGACGCGAAACGGAATGCGGCCGGCTCGACGACCACGGCGTCTCCGCGGAAGGTAGCCATGAAATCCGCGATGGCGTACCGACAGCTCACTCGGTCACCGTCGATGTCGAACTGATCACTGTCGCTCGTCAACGACACCCATTTACGAAACGCACCGCCGCCGGAGCATATTTCCCCTTCACCGGCCGCTTGCGATCGATCGGTCATTGAATTCATAGCGACGGCAAAATCGGTCATTATATAGCGTCGTCTATTGTATGCAGGCCGTTGCGAATCACGCTATGCAAGCAGATCGTCGCTGTAACCGTAAGTTTTTCAACAACGTATCGTTTATCCCGAGTGTGGCTATGCCGACCGATTTGTGTAGTGCCCGTGAGTTGAAAACATACGTAGAACAATCGATATAATTATTATAATCGTTTCAAAATTCTATTTATATTTTTACGCGGTTTTACTAATTCAAACATAACGAAATGTATCAAGCTCTTCAAAATTTATACTTTGGGATTGCTGTAGTTTTAGTCTAAGTTTGTAGGTGTTATTTCCAATTTTGAAACGTAGTATACAAAAAACTTATAATAGAACTCATCACACTATTATTAACAAATACAAACTGTTCATTATCAATAACTTTATAATTCATTGATTATAAAGTGACATGCGTTTCTATAGCAATTTTTAGTAGTAGACCATGCATAGTAGAATGAGCTCGATGTATATTTTATGCCGTATAAGAGATAAGTCATTAATCGTTATAGTCCTTTATCTGGATATTTTAACTCTGCGAATTAATTTTGAAGGTTTTGCAAAAAACATATTTCACAATTTTCCTCTTTTGGAACAATTGGTCAGCGTTTGCCGTCTATTAGTACTTTCCTCAATTTTGTCATGGTTATGATTTTGTTGGTTATGTTGGTGTTGCTTTCTGAAATTTTATTACTAGAAATGAGTTTCATATAACACTTACTGTTACTCTTACTACGTCCAACGTTATTCAATTCCGCTTTCATCTAAAGCATGTCTTTATTAAATACAATAAATGCATGATTTTTATTGTTTACACGAGCAACGTCAAAAGCAAACGTCTTCCAGGTCGTTAACAAAAAACATGTTAGACTCACATGTATTTCTCGGTGTTAACACGTCCTATTGAATTATTGTAAGTGCAAATAAAAAAACGTAGGAAAAAGCGTTCTTTGTATGTTAAAAATTATTATGATTTGCAATTAGTCGATGATATTTTATTTAAAAACTTTACATGAATGTTCAGAATACATTTTTACTCAATATTAAATATAATTGAACCAGAAATAGTAAAACAAAATACTTGTTTCAAAGAGGCAGTTCCAACTAAAATTATTTTAGAAGTCAAATTAAATAATTAAAGTAAAACAATAAGCGAAATTTAATGTAAAAAGCACTGTGTGTTGAACGGATTCCTAGAGATCATGGAAACCCTTGCATTGTAGCGTGCGTCACAAAAATATAGCTGTTCAACTCGAAAGGGCATGCGTTATTGCAACCTTTTTTTGTTCAACTTGTGGTGTGCTCTGATGCATCTAACGCACAAAAAAACCCATAAGTGTATACATACCAAAAGGGAATCAACTCCTACATACCTCTTAATAACCACGGAATCAATTCACCGGTATCGATGCAAGTAAACAGGTACCTAGGAATCAACTCATAAGCAGTCATTATTATTGCCTATACTGAACCCCTTAAAAACGGTCGTTTGCATTGCCCTATAACTCCTCTTCAGGGCCGTCTTTAGGATTTCTGAAGCCCAGGTCGAAAATAATTTTAAAACCTTTTAGGTATATATTTATATCTATGTTATATGTATAAACATATAGTGACATCAATAATTCTTATCATACAACAAATTTGGTAGGTAAATTATAATTTTAAATAAGGGGTTTTTTTTTATAAAACATAGGAAAATAAAATAAAATAATTTTACAGTTGACTCAAATAACATGTTTTTCTTTATTTACTTATATTACTTTAATACTTATATTATATCGTCACATAATTTAATTAATATTTATACAAATATGCATTTTAATAAAACATAACAATAAACAGACGAATTAAAATACTAAAATATATAGTAAAATCATTTTATTCATCAAAAATTAATTTTTTGGCTTTTATTTCTGTGAAATTTTCAATAATGTCGTTATAGTTTACATTTTCACACAAATCACGTTCAATTGAAATAATTGCTAAATCAGAAAGTCGATCTTGCACCAATGTTATTCTTAAATATTAATAAATAATAAATAAATTGATTTTTAACTTCCAGAAACTTCTCTCAGTACTTGCAGTAGTTATTGGAACAGTTAATAATAATATAATATATATATTATATATATAATATAATGATCTTAACGCGATAGAAATATTTGGAAATTAACTACATGTGGATTATATTAAATCAAGACACGAGTGTAACACGCGAAACGCATAGAATGACTACTCTCATCTAAAATAATATAATGAATCAGTATGAAAAAAAGGCATTCGATTCCGGTTGTACGTTGTTGACGCATCCTGCTTGGTCGAATGCAGCTACTGCATCGTCGGACCGCTTAGATGACCAGTGTCATTTAAAAGCGTGTGTTCTATTAATACGGTGACCGCATGCAGTAAAACGCTACAGTAGAAAACGCTTAGTATGACTTACGCCTAACTTAAAGGAGCACACAACAAAAAAAAAATTCTTTACATTTTTTTTAAATGTTAAATTATTTTTGCTATGGCTATATGGAATTATTTGGTGAAAATCCGACTTAAAAAAAATATATTATTGTAAGAGACATTAAGAAATGTAGAATAGCGGCGTAACTTCACTGGGCCCTACTCATCGTAATTGCCTATCTTATACGTGTAAAAGTTCCTCGCTTCACACAACGATTTACCAATTTTATTTTTGAAATTTAATTTGCATATAACTGTGTGGTTTTATGTGTTTAAGACGATGCAAGTATCAGAATTTCAATATGACTTTTAGTTTTTCAAATATTAAAAATCTTAAAAACAGACATTTTTATTAAATGGTGCGCTTGGCTAGCGGAGATTGAACAACGGATCCGCCGACCGCCACTATCTAATTTAATTCTACGTATTTTACACACTAAACCAGTGCTTCCCAAACTTTTTCGACTCACGGCGCCCTTTTTGATTTAAGGCTTTTTCAGGGCGCCCTTCTCCTAGTCATAGCATGACTAATCATAAGGAAAACTTTAGACCAGATAGTATTTCATACGGCGCGGCGCCCTTGTACAGACATCGCGGAGCATCAAGGCGCCATGGCGCACACTTTGGGAACCGATGCACTAAACACGACATAGTACTTATGTTAGTAGACATAGTACATCTTTTAACATGTTATACAAATGTCATTAGTAATGATTAGAGCCCGAATTTATGTGCATTTGCATGTTTGTACTCAGTGCTGGCCCGACGGTTTTCGGGGCCCGATGCAGAATTTTGCGGGGCCTCATACAAATATAATAATTTATTAATTTATTAATTGTTTATATAAATGTGTTTTTTTCGTATTATTATATAACTAAATATATACTATAACTGTATTTCGAACTGCTGTCGACGATAAACAATTTTACAAGTGCTTGCGCGTATAATACTTCAAAGCTATGCGTAATTGGTACCATCTTAATTTTCATCGATAACAACCCGTTTACTGAGAAGACCACACAACTACGAGGGTGACGATTTGCGTACTGGGACTATATTATTTTTATTTACAAATAAAGTAATAATCGTAATATATAATTTGTGGGGCCCCAAGGGCGTATTTAGATATTTTTTTTTTGAGGGGGGGGGCTGTGGTATTTTCTCCAACTGAAATTCCCCAATTTAGCCTATTAAAAAACAAAAGTTGGAAAATTATCATACAAAATTTACCTATAATAGCGAAAACAAGTAAAATACTCTACGACGTAAATCGATTACCGTGATAGTGTTATCGGTCGTCGCCGTCACTTTTCGGAAATTTTTTAGCTCATAGTGGTTCGTATAAAAATTGTATGGTGATTCAGACGCCACAACGCGTGTGTATCAGTAAATCAATTCTAGGTAAAAGAAATCGAAATTACGATAATGCAGCAATACCGTACGTCAAAATTAAGTACAATGTACCGATCTAAATGGTATAATCGTTACGATCAAAATCGTCAGACCTTTACATGAATAACTTGTTCGTTGTTACTAATAATTCTTTATAAAATTATATTGAACTTTTACGATTTACATCTGATAGGACATAAGAAGCAGACTTTTTTTTTTTTTTTTTTTATTATTAGCTATTAGTATACAACTATGATAGCTCGACATTTACAGAGATTATAAATAAAACAACATTATACATTAAACATTATTGTACATATTAAATAATGAAGCCAGCATCCAATATAAAGGAAATTATTAATTTGATGGCGGTAGTGGATTTTGTGTTAAGTATGGAGTGGATATTTAAGGGGATATTAAGAGTCTTAAGTTCATTAATTAAAATAATGCAATTGAGTTGAAGTGCAGGGCAGTCGAGTAGAATATGGGATAAGTCACAAATGCATTCATTTAAGTGAAGAGTACAGAATGGAGAATCATTAAGGCCAAGTTTGAAGGAGTGACTAGGAAGAAGGTGATGTCCTATGCGTAGCCTATTAAATTGTACTATATATGGTCTATGTAAGTATAAGTTATTGAACCAGGTTTTTTTTAGGATATTTGGTGTAATATTTCTGTATCTTGAGGCGAATTCGGCAGGTAGATTGTTCGAGAGAGAGAACCAAATATTAGTAGAGTATTGTTTTATAAGCGATGTGAAGTCAGAATGGGGGAGTTGAGAAATAGAAGGAAAGATGAGATTGGATGAAGATTTAGCAAGGTGGTCTGCAACTTCATTACCATGTATGCCTGTATGACTAGGAACCCAAAGAAAGTGGATGTTATAGTTAGTTTGATTTAATGTAAAAATAAGGGACTTGATGCGAAGAATAAGTGGAGACAGGTGAGAGTTAAATGGGTTTGAATTTAAGGC
>NW_020273439.1:220012-221338 GCF_003268045.1 Sipha flava
AAAAAACGTTCATTAAGATAATTCAAAACGGCTGCATTAACCGAGGAAGAAGACATAGATTTAAAATCATTGGAGGATAGATCTAAAAATTTATTATCAGAATGAATCTGAGGGGAAAAGATAAGAGAGTCGTAAGATTGCTCGTAAAGAGGGAGTTTAGTTGAATTGATAATATATTGGTGGAAATTTGAGATAGAATGTGCTATAATTGATAATACGGGCATAGATTTAGGAACATATCGCCAATTAAGGTACAGTGAGTAATAAATGTCAAAGATACGGTGATCGCTATAGGATAGTGATTTCAAGAGAAATTTGCCGGCAAGCCAGCGGCATCTGATATTAAATGGAGGGCAAGTAGATTCAACTTCCATAGCAGGGCAAGGTGTAGAACTGACGTAACCCATAATGGTTCTGATACATGAGGCTTGGAGTTTATTGATTTTTTTCCAATTAGAAAAGGAAGCCGATCCGAAAAGAAAGCATCCGTAATCAATTTTGGGGCGTATAATAGACAAATATATAGATAATAGACTTGAAGGGTGAGAGCCCCACCAAGTGCCAGTTACCGATCGGAGGAAGTTGGACCATCGAGAAACAAACGCTGTGAGAGTAGAAATATGTGGAATCCAGCGCAATTTGGGGTCGAGAGTGATGCCAAGATAGGTAATATTGGGAACAAAAGGGATAACATAGTTGTTGAGATATGTATTAAGGTTGTTTAAATATCTACGACGAGTGAAAATGATCGATTTGCATTTTTCAGGGGCAACATCAAAAGACACTTTGATTAGAATGTCATTCAGATCTATCAGGGCAGAGTTGAGGCTATCGATAGCAAGATTAAGATGTTTATTAGAAGAGAATATTACTAAATCATCAGCGTATATAAGACATTTATGACCAGACTGAAAGAGATGCTTTTCAACAATACTCATATATACATTGAATAGGATTGGGCTGAGGCAGCTACCTTGTGGAAGTCCAGTGAAAGCGGATCGAGTGTTTGACGATCTGAAGGGAGAGAAGAAAACAAGTTTTCTGAAATTGAAGAGAGCAGATAGAACATTGCAGAACTTAGGGGGGACTTAGCTCTTTATCTACACTAACCGCAATTACGTCGGGGTCTACGGCTAACGATATGGATTTGATTGTTAATGATCGTTCTAATGAGTTCGATATTGGTTGTACGTCTTCTTCACTTAATGATACTTCTAATCAATCTACCTGCCCAACCAACAGCGATATGGCAAACACTAATAAACATATCAACTTATTACAAAAGTCGTTTTCGCCAGATTATATCGGGCCTATAACCATTCTCGT
>NW_020273439.1:231338-321677 GCF_003268045.1 Sipha flava
CATCATTTTCCAAACAAATTTTTTTATTTGTACTAAAATAAGAAAATAAAGTTTTTTTTTTGTTTTTGAGTATTACTCATATTGTCTTAAAACTTCACAGTTACAACTTACAAGACGCAAAAAATAAAGTCGAACAATAGTCAATTCGGCAGTAAGTCAGTACTCAGAATGGCGCGGCGTCGCTATCCGTCAACGACCAACGACCGTACATATCTACTTTTAACGAATCACGATATCATACGATAATATATATATATATATATATAGCTATACATTAGCCATAAATCTACTAGTAACAAATTTTCTAAAAATAAACCCACCCGGCCGCCCTATGGTTAATCCACGGTCTTCATGGTCATTTTGTTTTGTTTACCGATTGCTTATCGGGTTTATTATAAACACTCTTGCATGAAAAATAATTCGCAGAAACGTACAAAATACAGTACACCATAATATAGGTATAGTTTTTGTTGCCTGATAGTCGTACATGCCGCCAACGATAAACGATTAGTGGCGATTAGTATACCAGACTATCAGAGCGGTACAATTACCGCGACTAGAACATTTAGAAAACAGAAAACATACATGCTTGAAAGTAATATCATATTAAGAATATTAGAGAAAATGAGACAACTTATAGCTACCTAGGAAAAAAAAAAAGGTCAAGGGGGGGGATCTATCCCCCATATCCCCCCCCGTAAATACGCCACTGCACTGAATACGTTCTTGAGTCCCTCACGAGTAAGTCGTTTTTTTTCACAGTAACGACAGGGTTTAAACAGTTGCATTACTGGTATCGGTTTTAATCTGAAACCATTTTAAAGATATAGGTAAATACACATGATTAACAACAGAAGTGAGCTATTTATTTATAAAAAAAATATATAAAATGGGTACCATATTCATCGATGACCATTGACGATATTTTGTTATAGTTATCAATATATAAAAATACTTTGCTTTGTAAAATAGATAGCTTAGTGCCCTCTTAGCCACCCCCTTAAACCCGCCCACGGCTAGAGAAGCCCCGGGCGCGATTCCCGGCAGGGTACAGGAATGAAAAAATTTCAATTTCATTGTTACTTATTACTTATAAGCAGGGCAGAGGACTTGTATCTCTAAAAATTCACCAAATACGCACTTGAATGTACAAAATATGCTTTTAAAATGAATTTTTCTGTAAGTACATATTTATTTATTTTAATTAAAACTATATTTAACAACTTACAAGTTACAGTTAATCGATTGGGTTTATTTTATGGGTTTTCTTATCTGGATACTTACTTTAGGTTTTTTTCATAATAAATACTAAATAGAACGTGTTTGGACTGTCAACCGTTTGGAAACACAGCGATTATTGAAATAGAACGTGTCCGATGTCGGCGACAGGCGTCCCCGTGGCCCGTATCAATATTTTATGCGTTGAAAAATATTATTGCATCTGTCTATAAATAAAATTAATAACCCGACAATCAATCTAATCGACAACTCTCTGGAAGTGTTTTTAGTAAAACCACGATGGGTCTGGGAAAAGTCAAAAACCAATATTATGATCAAAATTTAAAATCATTTTAAATTCAACGTTATTTTGTTTGTATAAATAAATAAATAAAAACGTCGACGAAAAAATATTGATAAAATATTTAAAATATTCATCTTAATGTATAAAATGGAAAAAAATATGCCCTGAAAACCGAAAAAAATGCAAAATTAAAATTAAAATTAATAAAATTTCAAAACTAGTTTTGTGGAAGTATGAAACGTATTTGTTTCGCACTCTGCTATTTTTGTGACTGAGCAAAAAAAATATGCAAATTCTACAAGTCCTTTGCTCTACTTATAAGTAATATTATGTATTTTTGTGTTTACTTATATAACTTATAAATATTATACTATACCTTATAGTTACTATATATATTTATATTTTAATAAGTTTTTGATTTAAATAAAATTAACAAACGCACACATAATCATAAGGAAAATGTATTATTTATATTGGGCTTATGAAAAGTATTTAGTTTTTTGTGAGTTTTTTTTATAAATTAAAATACTTAAGGCCGCGTTTTGAAGTTTCGCCCCAAGCGCAATATTCGGTTGCTACGGCCGTGAGTACAGAGGTACCTGTAATGCGTAAAAGATCTATTGGGATCGGGAATGCTGCCAAGATTAATCATACACAAACATTTATACTAATAATGCCACGTTCTTCGCCAAGACAAAACGATTTCGATGCGTGTCAAAATCGGTACTAAACCGTTGAACTGTACAGTGTGGTTCTCGCGTGTCGCGAAGACAAAATCAACATCGAACAGCGACAAACGATTCGATTCGAGTGCGCGGACACGTTCGTCTGATGGCAATAATCATACATCGTACCGATTTTTGACGCGTCGTGTCCGATGCGCGGACTCGTATTTTCAATACGTCGGATACGTTTAGAAGTACGTCATCGGAACGGACGCCGACATATCCGATGAGGAAACGCCTTCGCCCATAATATCGTATTGCCAACGGATCGTGTGCATGAACATGCGTCCCGACATGTCGGTACGATGATAGCGGACTGTACGCAGCTGTCGGACAACCGTGGTCTACGTGAGTGCGCAGGACGATTACTCGAGTCTCTAGCCCTTGCGATAAACGTGACCGTTACAGAAAATGTAATCTTCATACCGCTCGTCTTAAAACATCGGACGAGAAACGATCAATCCGTTTCAATCCGTACTCTTCAAATTTAAATGTCGGAGTATTATATTCTTTGCTGTTTTTTTTTTTTTTAGGGGGGGGGTGCTGATTTTCATTGAAACGAACGATTTGGTGGTCCTCGAACAAATAAGATATATCGAAAACCTTTAATAGATTATTAATTTTTATTCGTTATTTTTACGAATAAAAAAAAAATGAAATAACGCGTACTAGTCCCGTTCGTCACTTAGTTTGATACGTAACATATACTAACACTTCAATTTTCAATTCAACTTGCGTTTCAACATTAAATTCCATTTTTATTTTAATTTTTCCATTCATATTTGAATGCAATAGAAACGTGCTTTTTCCTTTCTCATTAGCGACGTCACAAATCGGTCGTCTTCCGGGTTGTTAACAAAAAACTTGTCGGATTCACATGTACTTCTCGGCGTTAATGCGGCTTACTTAATTATTGCAAGTGTGAACAAAAAAAACGTAGGAAGAAGCGTTCTTTGCGGGTCGAAAATCGTTTAAAAATTCGACATTTCGGAATCGTAGACAATTTGCAATGATGCAAGATATTTTATTTCAAAATTGTACACAAATATCCAGCTCAAATGTTTACTCAATGTTAAATATAATTTAACCGGATATAACAAGACATAACACTCGTTTTAGAGAGGCTGTTCCGGCTAAAATTAAGTTATTAACAACGATATGGTTAGTGTGCGTCACGGTAATACGTAGCCGTTCATCTCGCAAGGGTTATGACGCATCAGACGAACGAAAAAGCTCACGATCGTAAACGTACTGCTTTAGAAATACTTACAAGCACAAGAAGTGTAATACGATAACGATTACGGATTGCCATAAGATATAGTAAACAGCTGTAATAATTACACCGTCCCTATCTTACATTATATATTTTCTTGGAAATATTCAAATACGCATATAATACCCCCATAAGGTAATGTACAGCTGTATGGACCGAAAATAAACATCTCGTAAGAAACAAATTCTTTCCAAAAATTTCGGGCAGGTTTTATTCCCCCTCCTTATAGTACGCCACTGCTGACGTACCTGCACGTCGGCGCACGAACGCAACACAATGTTATGTTTTTCTCGTGTCCGGACGAACAGAACCGAAACTAACATAAACGTACGCGAACAATGGACGGTAAACCGGTCAACGTTATCGAATCGTAATGTGCACAGCGTCTTCGGAAAAACGGGAACGTTCGGATTCGACTGGAAACAAAATAGACACACATATACGTACGTCATACGCCGTCGTTTGAGGCACAAAGTTAAGAGACCTTAATTCAATACGATATCCGTAAGCAGCGGCGCACACACGTAGGGTGTCGAATGGTGCAAATGCCCTGATTTCTGATGGTTTCCGAGGCCTACATACATTTTAGGGCCTCACTCTGGTCCCTGGAGCAAACACTATAAACGCATAAATATTAACATCTGGATCGTCGAATAAAACATAAAGAGTTGGCAGCGCCCAATATGCAAAGAAATATAAATATATAATAACTATTATAGATAACTGCAATAATGTTGATTGTGTTTGTAGTTTGTGTCAGAGCTCAGGAAGCCGTTCCGAGATTTATATGCTACTATGTTAATATGTTACGTAACTACTATATAGAAATGAATTACGTTGAAGTAATAGACGAATTTTATAAAACAAGTCAACACATATCCAATGCCTTAAATTAAATTACTGATCAAAAGTATTATGTATATTGTAGTATTATCTTTGAACATTTTTAACAATCAATAAGTTATTGCATTTGAAAAACTGCCCTGACAAATACCAACCAGTGAAAATTTTTTTTTTTCGTTGTAAAATTATAAATTCAAACCACTAATAAAAAAAAATGTTGTACAGGAATTTGCAAAATTTTTAAATTTATTTAAGGTAAACATGTATTTGAAAATGCATTTGGAAAAAAAATCATTTCAATCAAACGAATATGGTCGTATGGATGTAGACCAAAAGAGATCTGGGAGCCCTATAAATTATGTATATAATTAAATTTTAACAGAACCGGTCCATGGGAAACCTGTGGGCGCCACTGCCCGTAAGATACGGACGTTTGTCCGTACGTATGGCGTTCCTGAAATGGAAACGTGCGACAGAACGTGCTCGTTACGGGCACAGTAATCCTTTCTAATGCATTTTTTTTTTTTTCCAAAGAAATGTTCAATCCCATGGGGTTTTTTCGATGGATTTTCGACGGACGGCAACGCGATCGATTCGGTCGCGTTTTCCGACGTAACAACTGTGCCATTATTGCCGTAATGATATTATTCGAAGGATAATGCACGTGTGCATTGTTCGCGTTCGACGATGTCGGCCCCGGACGTAATAACTGGGGCTCGGGCCACGGTCTGATAACCGGACGGATAGCTGTACACGCGGACGACCTGTATTCCATTACAATGGCGATACTGTTGCGGCGCGGGGACGGCCGCGTGGGCGGTGCGGAAGAGTGAGCGCGTTATATCTCGTTTCGGCGCCGACACACAATACGCGCGTATACGTGGCCCACATAATAGCTGATACACGATGACGACGTTTACCCGTTCGTTTGTCAATAGATACCCTTTCAGTTTTAACATTGCGATACGGTTTGTGTACTCGCAAAAATGTTCACCAACATCTGGTCGAGTCCGTTCGAGCAGTTCACGTACACGATTGTTACAGAACTCAATGAACAACAGTACGTGAAACGGAAGTTGAATCGAAATCGAAAAAAAAATTCAAATTGCAATTAAAATCCTTTTGACGGATCAACATTACAATAACTGTTCAAGTCCTAAATTCCTTGTATTCAAATGTATTAAGAGGAAGTGATGAAAAAAAAAAAAAAAAAAAAATGCTAACCCTTTGGATATTTTGTTGGCCAAAACGAAAGGTCTTGAAAAAATATATTTTACTGTACGCTAAGCAAACGTCCAAACGGGAGACCAGTAAGATTTACGATTTGAATATTTTGTTAGGATTTAAAACGATTTTATTTTTTTTAACCTGTACTACAAATATATGATATAAGGCAGTGGTCGACAACTGGCGGACCGCGGAAGGCAGATAACTGGTCCATAACCATATCTTCTATTTGCATTAATTACATTTTTTTAAATAATTTTGTTAATGATTAATGAAAAAATGTAATATTTTATTATTATATATGTATATATATGTAGATATTTTACAGTTGTCTCATAACAAAATATTTTTTTTATCTGGAACCCGTTTATTAATTATTTTAATCTGCCGGACTCCAACGGAAATTACTTTCCGACCCCTGATACAAGGTATCATACTGTTACGATCGCAATAACAATTTTTAATAACGTTTATTACGACCCCAAAGAAATATAATTGTTTATTAAAATATGATTTTCAGCATAGAACTAAATATTTGAAATAACAATGAATACAACGAAAGTTTATCAAGTACGAGTATTGTTAATTTAATTAATATTCAATGTTATGTTTTTTCTTTTAATTCAAGTTGTCGATCGTAAAAAAATTCAAAGTTGAATACAATGTTACGCGCCTATAAAAGGCATTGCTCCGTTGCTGTGCTATTATATTGGTCGAACATTGTAGTCCCTACTAAGAATGAACGATTATTTCTTTAATTTTTTAAATTTAATTTATTACTTAAATTTAACCTTACTTAGCATTATAAGTGTTGATACCTACATATTACCACTTGTTGGCGATCCGTTGGATTCATGGACATTTTCCGATCAAACGATCCTAAGAGTTATTCGCAAGACTATAAAAATATTATCATTGCACTCCGTAACTCCTTTATCAAGTTTGATAATGAATAAATCAGTCGATTGCAGATATTTCGAGTTTTCGTGACTTCGACTGAAACGGTTTTGTACGATTTTCGTGTCAATTCGTTGATCGAAGTAAGTTTATCACGACGTTCGAATTGAAATCTAAAGTATTGTTAGTTTCTTCTTTTGGTTTTCAAACTATTATCATTACAGCGTAAACTTTTCCGTTTCCGACACGGTTGTCTATTATAACGTGAACAATTTACATTACAAGGGCTGCAGGTGATCGTCATCCATACGATCCGGTCCCGCGAATATTTGCTAATCAATTATAACAGTAACCTCGTCGCGTAAAGTCAGTATTTCCTAAAATTTCACGCGGAACGCTCCTACCACGGTGCGCCCGTTAGTAGATCGCGAAAATCAAACGAAAAAGCATTGATTACATTACGGTATTATAATAAATCGGGAGAAGTCGACACCCGTCAAGGGGTTCGTTGTTTCCGCTTCGCGTTATAGACATACCATGATCCGTGACATATTTTTACTCATCTTTGATTGATTTCTAACGTATGACAATGGATAATGTCGTGTTTATTGTTTAAATGTGCGTCTTGATCGAATTTTGTAAGTGGATAGCAAAAAAAAAAAAAAAAGTGATTGCTGATACGTGGGCCAAATGAAATCCCACACAAATGTTTTCCAGACCAAACTTTCGCCATCCACAGTGTATTTGATTTTATCCAAGTTCGGTCCGATTCGTTTTCGCGAGAAGATCGATGATCGCTATACCGTGGTCAGGTTTAGTTGCGGGACTTTGAAATCCGCGGCACGTAGACACGTTCAAGGATTGCTCGGGTGGATGATGAAATCGCACCTTGCATACTTAATAACGGCACCTCGACGTAATCGTTATGTTGTTGGTTCCGTTGTCGTTCTGTTTTAGTTTCCAAACACGTGTTACAGTTGCAGTTGTCCATCAACGATTTCGCTAGAAAACACAAAAAAAGTAGTGAAATTACCTCTCAACGAAAACAATTGTCAAAAGCCATCGACAAACGCAAAAATAAAAAACAAAAACAAACGGTCATGTTTTCGTTCAAAAGCGTATGCACGAATGAACCCCGGTTTTGATCCGAGCGTTGCACAGAGAGCTTTTGGAAAACAGTGCAAAGTCTCACCGTCCACTGCAGCACTATAATCCCTAGCCCTACTCAAGGGCGCAACTAAGGCCCTGCTGAAATTGCTGAAAATTAAATTGAACGGTATTTTGCTGTAATTATTATAGATTATAAAGATCTGAAAAAAAAAAACAGGTGTGTTAAATTCGAACTCATGGTCGTTACGAAACCCTCTTGCGCCCCCCTAGTTGTGCTTATGGCCCTACTACGTAACGATTGTTGATAATCGTATGCACGTATAATTTACTGCGCGGGTCATGTCGTCACGCAATACACGCGATAGTCCGCGTCCCCGTCCAGATATATTTGAACAACACGATGTTCCCGCGTTACGTGCACGCAAAAATTACGCATGCGTAAAATAATATTATGCATAAATGTGACCTAACCTAATATAATAATATACGGGTATGATAAAAAAATACTCGCAGAGTATGCAACATTTTGTAATTTTCTAAACCGTAACCAATCAATATCATTTACGAATACATCGATATAAAAAATTCAATTTTTAATATCTTCTCAACAAGGCATTATCGTTGACCACTGGATGATTTGAAAAAGCAAACATGGAACATAAGAACTTGGATTTTGTCGCATCGATACTTAGGTTAACGAATTTCTACGTAAATTTGGATAAAGTTATATCGTTCTTCAGACTCGACAATAAACATAATAAATTACGGTTAAAACTGTTCGGAAATTAGAATAATTGCCCTTGAATATAAATTTAATTCAATTTTTTAATATTTCATAAGGAAAAATAGTTTGGAAATAAAATATTAATATCAATCATCTCTAATGCATAACGTCAAGAATTTCTAATAAATCTGGACTAAAAGGGCACCCTCTTTAAATTTTCCTAGACTAGGGCTTGGGACAAGATTGTCTCGTTTCACCTTTCCTCTGGCGACGGTTCTGGGTGTATTATACTCTTTTTCAGTATTTCAGTTGTAACTAAATAGTTTGATTGTAGAAACGTAGTTAGGTACCCTTTATCAATACGTTCCTCAGAAAAAAAAAGATTACAGCACAAAATATAACGATGTGGGAAGGGATTACAGAATCTTGTTGCTCGTCGAAAATCTTCATGGTCGAAAACATTACCTATGACCTCACAAAATCTACATCTGACCCGTACGTACGTATATATATATATATATTAAAAAAAAAATATTAAAATTATTTCATTATTTATTTACTTCAACCAAATCAATTGCAATTTCAACGACATGAATCACGTCGATAATAACTGAAACGAGTACATGTATTATACCAACTGAGCTACAGTTCGTGTCTGGTTCATTAATATTATAGTATAATCTGTACTACAGTGAAATACTTGTGCAGTAAAAATATGAATCGATTAAAATGTTACATAGTTACAGACATTTTAACAGTACAATTAATATCGGCGTTGCATACGGATAAGATATTGTATTTATATTGTATTTGATTACTCGTATTATTTTATTAACATGCACATTTCCTTCGGGTTCGTTAACCCGAACGATTACTTTTTTCCGTATTTGACAGTGGTGATTTTACGGGGAAGGGCGATATGTGAACCGCCCCCCCCCTCCTTGAACCGTGTTAAAACAAAAATATGAATGAGCAAACAGTTTACTAAAAATCGTTTTGGCGATAATTTTATGTCAAAACTGTTTTACCGTTTACAAAAATGTTTGCTCCTAAATGTTTGACTGTTAATGTAATTAAGATTGAATAAAAAATAATTTTTGTTTTAATTTTTTTATTGATACCTATATTTTGTGTTATACCATCGTGGTACAAATTTTATAGAACTGAAAATTACTTCTCGTGTATCAAGCAATGGGATATGTATGGCAAATTGTAAGTATATGCAAAATATTTTCGCCCTCCCCCTTGTGGCTTCTCAAAAACCACCACTGGTATTCGATCCGTTTATTAATCAGCATGGGCCATACGTCGTCACGAGAGGCTGCGAACGAACGGACGAACGAACGGCGAGCGTTGCGTATGGGTTTGGCGCGCGACGACGAGACGCTCTTCGGAATTTCGGGGAGCATCGCGCGAGCGAGCACGTAACGGCCACGCCGCACAGTGGTCCGAAAATGAAAATAGATGACCAAAAATGACTTTTTTGAATTTAAAATTTTTCTTTTGTATATATTTTCTACAGAACTTTAGGTACAATACAATTGTATAACAATAATAGCATAATGTATTTATATTCATGGAAAAATATTTAAAATCATTTAAAATAGATAAAATGTATTATTTTAACAAATACCGCGGTTTTTGGTTCGTAATAATTTCTTAGTTAAATTGTCCCCACCAAATAAAATAAAAGTCAACCAAAATGTTTTCGTTTGATATATATATATATATATATTCGTATATAATATGAATTACTAATATTATTTAATGACCCAATTATCATACAACGATTTTTATCGACCCGCAATAGTAGTGAAAATGTATACGTTTCTAAATATTACAAAGATAAATTCATACGTTTTTAAAGTCTATAAAATTAATAATGTTTTTCACCGAGCTTCACATGATATATTGGCATTATCTAATTAACCATTGTTTATCGAACAAAAATGTGTAATATTTAGCTGAGCATTTTTGCGCAACTCGTTGTAGTTAGCAGTTGAATTTTGGTAAGTCAATCATTTTATTGTGGACAAATTTTATTTATAAAATAAAAAAAAATTAAAAATATGGCTTTAATTCCTGAAATCACACGAATTACAGTAGTGATGAATATTCAGAATAATATAATTTACATTAATTAACTATTTTTAAATATAATGTAATAACAAATATTTAAAAAGGAATAATATTATTTTTTTATTTATGATTATCATTAAAAACATTTTATTTCCCATAAAACAGAATTATATCGTATACTTTTTTATTGCTTCGTAATTAAAAAAAAAAAAAAAAATCAATTAAAAATGAAAATACTGTTTAATTAATTTATGGTATATTACTTTTAACTAGTTTTGAAAAAATTAGATCTTTGGCCAACTATTTTCATTTTTGGACCACTGTGCGCCGATCGGTACGCATGTCGACGACGGCTACGCGGATAATGTAATATTATAATTGCCCGTGTTCGTGTGGTACAAACCCGTTTTGCATCGAGCACAACGCCGTTCCGGTCAAAACGATTCCCAGCGGTGAATTTAAATTGTCTCGAGAGCGTTCGTTTTTGTCGTGTGCAACGATGTCGGTAACCGCCGCGCAACGGAAGTTTTTTTTCGAAACGGAATTTCGTTTTCATATTCTCCCGAAAAAAAAAAAACAAAAATAGTTCAAATGTTTGAAACTTCGTCCTGCGCTCAGTACTGAGGAATCGGTGCTGTTGGAATGTCTAAGTCAGGCGACGGCCGGAACCAGCGTCCAAATTCTATGCTAAAATCCGCGAGATTCAACGTTACGAACAATTCGGAATACGGACGATGTTTTATTTGTCTATTCTCGGTAAAAAAAGAATACACAACACGGAACCGGCATTCTGGGATTAGAATTTTTTTCTCGTATCATTTTTTTTTTTTTTTTGCCTCCGACCTCGCACTAAAACCTATCATCGGCGCACATTTTTTCAAATATTACACGCTATATGTTATAATATAAAATCGAATTATTCAATGAACAGTGTGTTTTTATTTTTAATCCGAATGCAACGATTCGATAATCTAGGTACCTCGTTACAAGCGCACGAATTCGACGGTAATTATACGCGTAAATAGGACCCACGTCCGTTAAACGTAACAGAATAATAACGCTGGTTACCGGCTGACTCATAATGATAATACGAATTATAACCTGACCTAGGTGGCTGAAGTAACTATGTATCCGTAGTATGTACCATAATACGGTGTATAATAGTGCCGAAATGATGGCAAAAGTGCATTACAATATACCATTGACTGTATTAGCGAACGGTCGGCGAAAGACTACGTTCGTCCGAACGAAAATATGTACGTGTGTCATCATCGAATCACCGCGGAAAAAATGAACGCGGTTCCCTTCGCGGCACTGTAACATCGTTAATCCCTCCGGGTTTTCCGACCAGGACTTACCGTACACCGTCTGAAAACAGTGACTGCGTACGCCGTTTGATGAACAGCGGATTTTACACGGACGGAGTTCGTTGGCCCTATGGGCTTTCGACGCAACCGATACACTAATATCGGTACGATATTGTCGTACGCGGCCTTAGCTACAGTTTACTTCTACATCCTCTTATAAATAGTGCACGTTAATCGTTACGCGTTCTGCGCGCAGAGAACGTGACGCTTATAAGACGTCGAAAAAAAAAAAAAAAAACGTAAAAAGGGTTAGCAGTCGACGCGTATTCGCGGGTCGCCCCCGGGTAACATATCACCGCAACGACTGCGGCAGGTCTTTTAACTCCCATTTGTCAAATGTCGAAAAAGAAGATTTTAAAATAATAAAAATCGGTCCGAATCGGAACACCGACGGTTACCGACCGAGATCTAAACGGCCGATTTTCGCACCTGGCCGGTCGCACCCGTTCAGTCGTAATAGTTCAACCGAAAAAGTAAAAAAAGTATTTCGACTTCCGTTTAGAATGTGACGTTTCCGGTCTTGCGTCGTTGTTGTCGTCTTGTAATCGGTCGACGGAAGAAACGGTAAGACGCAGTGGCTAAAATTTCAACTCTTTCGTACTGCACGTTTAAGGAGTTTCTCGTACTCCCCTTTCAACTGGGTTAACAGTGACGAGTAACGCAGTTGAAATAGTTGGTGTTTTTGGTTTCTGTTGATGATGTATCTTGAAATTTTAAAACTACATTAGGGTCTCGATAACCCGAACGATATCGGGGAAAGGGGTCGTTCGGATTGTCTACAGCTTAATAAAGGCATTGATTTTATTTGAATATTAATCACGAAATTTAATTTTTATCCGTATCGGTCGTGCGAAAACTCGTGATTCGAGAAGACAACGCATACGATAAAAAATCATCGTAATTACATACGTGTGTACAGTCAGTTAATATAATATTTATCACGTAATACGAACCGTATCGTCCGAAACATATACATTTACTATTATTGTGTTACGCGCGTATCGATATAGCGATGCGATATCTCTGGAGCTCGTTCGAGACCCAACTGTAAACGTAAAATTCGATCGAACGGAAAAAAAAAAAAAAAAAAAAAAAATGTAAAATTCAAAACGAATCCTACCGCGCGAAACAACGGAGAACGGGAAGGACCGCGACGCGCGTTTTTCTCGTACCGCGCAAAGTGTGTCGCACCGCGCACGGTTTCCAGTGGCCGGTCTCGTGGCCGCGGAAATGTGGGCCATAACTTTCACGGAAGACCTACATGCCGGGCCGTTTACGACATTGACGGCGGGCGCGAGCTGCTTTCTTCGCGTTCCCATTCGAGTTTGTTGCCCCGGCACCGACAACAATAACGCCCCGCCGCCGGTGATTACACAGCCGCGAGCAACGACACGGTAATGGGAGATGATAACGCTAACAATAACAAAAAAAAAAAAAAAAAACAGTCGTAGAGGGGCTCGGAGAGAAAGACGAGGAAGAGAAACGCGCGCAGGAGAGAGCGGACCCGTTTGGCCGTGCACTTGTAACGAGTGTTGCGCCGCCGTTGTTGCCATTGACATCGTAACGCGGCCGCCCCCGCCTCCAGGCGCGCGTCACGCTCCCGATCCGCTGCGATAACATCCGTCGTCCGGCCGGTCGCGCTACTTCCGCGTTTTCGCTCGGCGACGCCGTCCCCGCAACCCGTTTCCGCGGCGCGACGAAAAACGCGATCCCGAACCCTTCGTCTAGTCCGAACCGCGTCACCCGTTGCGCCCGTTTTACGGGGAGGCGATAATGTTGTAATAGATGTCTTTTTGGACAACATTGCAAATCAACCGGTACGAAAGTTATTCTGAACTCGGTTATATTTATCCGTATGACGATTTAAATTTAGATTTTACTGAATTTAGATTTATTGCACACGGTATTATATAACATGTATACATCGTTTCAAGAATCGTATTACGGGAAAGAAGAAGGCAAACCGATATTAAGTCCCGTTGATTTCGAGGCCAAAGCACCGATTGTTGTGATAGATACTTCTGAACAGAACGATACAGGTACAGCTTCGGCTGTCGACTAAGTATAGAAATTGAAGCTGTGGAAAATCCATAGGATGTGAGTGCTTATTGTCTTTTAGTTCGTGTTCGTATACGTAGAATACGGTACCTCTTAGCAGAGAATTTAAAAAGCTTGTATAAAAGTATTGTATTGTTATAAAAAATTTGATTTTTCAAAAAAATTAGTTGGTTTATTTTTTATTTTATATAAAATAATGTTTTTCTAAAAAATGTACCCAGAAAATACAATTACGTTTTCGGAAAAAAATCACAATTCTCGAGACAGCAACGCCCGCGTTAAACCACATTTTACCGTGCTCTGAAAATATGACATTTTTTGATTTACACGGTAAATTCGAGATTTTGACCCATTGTTTACTGCCTCAAGAATTTCAAATCGCAAAGAAATGGTGACAGAACATACAAATACATACTACTGATAATCAAAAGGGCAATATTGTGTTTATGGAAACGGTGATAAATGTTAAGAAGTAAGAGAGAGAAAGCATTATCCGTTGGTGTTCCTTTATCGTTTTAAAGCCGTTAATTGTTCGTAAATCGCAGTGCACCGCGTGTGCACCTATCGCTGGTTTTACGTCACTCGTGTGAATCGTTTGAAACGACTCCCGACACGGGCATTACCTATTTGCGCCAAAATAAAAAAAAGGTATGTTTTTTCAGACAGCTAATTTGCTTCAAATTTACATGTGTAAAAATTTTAAATTGACGGCTTGGTTAATTCTTATATTTTAAAGACGTCGTATCTATAACGTATAGTAAAGTTATTTTTATAAGTCTATAAATTATAAAGTTTTGTATATTGTTGCGTCGAAAGATTAACTAACTAGTTTTATATCAGTTTTATTATGATATACGATATTATTGTACTCCGTTATTGGATATATGAATATCGCTATTCGTCAGAAGAACGATCGCAGTGTGATTTCATCAGACATTCGTTACGTTACACTAAATAATATTCTCGAATTTATTTGAATTATAAATCGTAAGATTGGAGTTCACGCAAGCACAAGAAGAAAGAAAATGATTGTTGAAAATGGCCATAAGTATATTTTGGCGTGTACATCTTCAAAAAATGTTGAACATGAATATTTAATTGATTTGAAAAAAAATATATTACTTTATTATAACTACACCAGGTAAATTTGGCGCAAATGGGTCGTACCCAAAACGAATCCATTTTTTTTTTTTGGCGCAATTGGGTAACAGTCCCCGACGCCCATCAAACTGACAGCGCAGCTATTACTGACATCCGTGTAACACGGATTTCGACACGAAGCGCTTAAGTTTTTGCGCGTTTCAGAAGTGAAAATATTTCAATAATTCCGTCGACTTTAACGCGTACTTGTGCGATATGAAAAAAAAAATGGGTCATTGCAGTAGACCAGATTTTTGTCCGCGTTTCGGAGAGCGTTTTTCGTCTACTTTCAGGATACGTGATTCCCCGGACCCTTATTACATAACCGTCGGATTGAGAGCTGCGAAAAAAGGTTCGTCCGCGCGAGATTGTTCGTTGCACACCGATCGCATACGATTTCGTCAGCGATCCTCGGAGTGCATTTACGTGTCCGTCGCGTTTCGTCAGTGCACGATGATGATAACTTCGGTGATATTATAATATTATTGTATCAGACCGGTCGTTCGCGATTTCCGGAACGGTTCGCACGTCATCGGGAGAGATTGCACCATGTCAGACCCAACCCGATTCGCATCGTTACCGTAACGCGAGTGTATAATCTCTCCCGAGACGTGAATCGCGGTTCGTTAACCTCACCGCGCGCGTGTTTACTTTTACTCGAGATCATTTAGACGGTCGTGAACTCTACGAATACGTAAAAAAAATGTTTTCTAATATCTGTTTGGATTTTCAAAGTTGAACGAGTTGGTCGTACCAGCAACATTCGGCGTAAAAAAAAAAAAAAAAACCGCCACGAATCAATGTTTTGAAAATTAATTTTAATTCGTCCGTAATCCGTAACGCGTTGCGGTTTACATCGCTGTGCGCGAACGCAAGTCCATTTTGGATAATGCGATCGCACCACGAACGTAATAACATTTCGACCGGTAATGGTAATGGTTCTTGAGGAACACGTTGTTCCTTTTGATCCGAAATGACGGTGTGATTGACGATGATCGACGCCGATCCGACCGCGATGATCCGCAACAGAAAACGTCCGAGGATCGCGATTATAACCGTGTCGCGACCGTTCGGTTGATGTGCGTTCAGGAAATTACTATAATACCGACGAGAATCGTAATACAACCGATAACGCCATGCCTTTACACGACCGACGGCACCGGGAGTCCGTGGCAAAGGTTCTCGTGGTTAGCTTTACCGTATCGCATTCCATAACGCGTTGATTTTGCGACCGTTGATTGTGTTTCCACGTCAAAAACGGTACGGGCCCTACTGGTCCGAGTAGTTTTATCGGATCGACTGCGATCCGAATAAAAATGTTTTGCTTTTCAGCGCGACTTGAAAAACGTTCGCGTTCGTTTACATAAAAAAACACGTCCCCGTACGGTTTTGAGTGTTGCGCGCGTACGAATCGGGTCACTGTGCTACAACAGCGGAACGTACAAAACGAGTCCTGACCGCGAGAGACTTGAACGATCGTCGGGCCCTGGTCGTCCGCACAGGAAAGGTTAATGTGCACCGCACGAGGAACGGAAGAGCCGCTGTACACGGGGCACACGTCGTTGTCGAATGTTACGATAAATCACGTGCGACCAGTTGCGGAGCGCCGACGGACGTGCGTAATTTTATACAAACGGCTCTGTTCGCCTTCGCGTCGTGCGGTGTGTACCTATTTCGCGACCGAGACGACGTGCGCCGCGTAAAATTACATTATATCGGACGCGCGTGGTGAAAGCGGCCGCGGCTAAGGTCAATAACACTTACGACCATTATGTCGAGCATACACCGCGGTGAGAAAAAACAAAATAAAATAAAATATTAACAACGATTATTACAATAATAATTAACGTCGATGACGTGTCTCTCGCGCGATTTCCCCGGACGCCGCCGGTGTCTTCGAAACTCCTTTCGCGTGCGCGCGTCATTAAATGTACACGTCGCCGGCCAGTTACCGTGTTACGAAATCGTTATAACATTTCCGTCGCGAGTGGTTTATCGGGTTGAGAATGATCGAGCGCGAGATGATTTCACTAATTTCTTATCGAACGTGTTTGCTCGGTGGATCGTTCGTACCGACGCTGTAATGCACCCGTTATTGCGTTAAAAACACTACGTTCGTACGGAATGGCAACAACCAATAACTCGAAAACCAATTTTGAAATCACATTTTTCGACGAATACACAGCAGTACGGGTCGTTTGTTCGGGGGACGATAGATCATAGATTCATGTTAGTTTTTAAATATCCGAATTGTTTTTAGGTTATCGAACGTCTTGTGCACGTTTGTCCCTATTCCGCATTGCGTATCAATGTCCTACTTCGAAGTCCGTTCTCACGAATGGGACCTTACAACACCTATTGTTCCGACGACTTTCCCGACCAAGTTGCTGAAGTGCACGAATAATAATTTTCTCAGACGTTTTATGTAATTTCACTAAAACAATATTATGCTGTTCGATGTCACGGATCGGATTTCGTGCTTTAACCCAACGGGATGTGTAGTTAAACATGAATGTGACAAAATCACTAGGCCACTGGATATATGCTACGGGGTGTAATTATAGTCGACGATTATATTATTATTATTATTATTATTTTGATGTGCACAGTGATAACCACGTATTCATTCACGACGGAAATACCAACGCACAAATCATGTCAATAGAAATAAGTTTTTGTTTCCAACTCGTAAAAGCAATTTAACAATTTGACCGGATTAAATTTAATGGCCGAAATCACTGTAAATAATATAACTCGATTTAAAATAAAAGTTATTGATCCTTATACGCCGGTTTGAAACGAAAATTCTTGGTACCAACAGACAATGATGTAAAAACTTATGCATGTTGTGTGTTTACTGGAAAACAATCAATCATTTTTAACGCATTCAATTAAAAATATCTTATGTCGTCATTAAAACTGTTTAACCTTAAGAAATAAATCCGGTGACTAAGCTATAAAATTACAAAAGTAATTGTCCAACTACAGTTAGTTGGCGGTGCTGTACACCGACGACCGTCGATTGTGCTATTACAGTACGCGCATATTATTTATGGTTAATTTCATAAATTATTAATTTTATTGAATTTTTCATCTGTATTGGATGTTGAAAAAAAAAATTACTACACAACCAACATTGTTGAAAATAAAAAATAAGAACATGGTATAAAAATAATATTGTTTATTCGTATTTATTTTGAATATTTTTCCCGTGTTACCGCAGCGCAATCGTACAATAAAAAAGTTAATGTTTTTTCTGTAACTTAAAAAAAAACTATCTAACATTTTTTCGATAATTTCATATTAAACTTATGGCTAGCACTAAATGAACCACCGATCAACCGATTACACCACGAGCGGAGTATAGCGACCGGAAAAAAAAAACACAAACGACATCATCGTTAACGACACACCATCGCGGTATATACGCACGTGCAGTAAACAAAATAATTTACTTCATTTGTGATGTGGTAATCGGTATAAAAGTATTCGGTGACGAATTCAAAACCGTTTCGGTTAACCATTAGACACTTGTTGGATCTGAGGGTGTATTACGGTACGCGGTCTCACAATGGCCGATTAGATAGTAAGAGACAGAACGATAACAAAAACAATACAGGCAAAACCTTGCTCATGACGAACCCCTTGCTAGACATATTCTATTGACGTAAGACAAACAAGGCAGTCCCATTTCAAGTATACACTAAAACGACTTCTTCGAAGCGGATAATCCTCCGTTAACCGGATAGTTAACAAATCGTTTCAACGAAAACAAAAATAACACTCTACGCGTCGGGCAGTAAAAATTGTCCATTACAAAATATTACAATATATTATGCGTGAAATGCACTCTGAGACACACACCTTCCTCTCCCATAAGATGCTGATAAAATATCTTAAAATTATAATTTCGTGCATGGAATAACATTTAGGTACCTACTCGAGAGGATACCACCCTTAACTGTTGAAAACAGATAAATATCACTAATATTTTATATAGATCACAAACGTAACAGCTGTAATGCGTTTAAGAAAAAAAATAGAAATATTTTGTTTTTAAATAAAAATGTATTTAATCAGTACGAGCTTAAAAATGATATATATATATATATATATAAATATATAAATCAATATAAATATTTTAAAAACTAAACAAACGTGTACATTTTTTAAAATATTTTTTTCTATTCAACCTCCCTTAAACGGAAAATCCTACCTCGGGCTTGATCCCGAGCGATTCCATTATGAGGATGTTTTATAACTACACTAATCTCGTGAATACGTGACCGTCGCGATAGCGAAACAGATTTACCATTATAATAATGAATTAACATAAATGGTTAGTTAAAATATTTTTACGTCCGTTACGATGATTTGTATATATATATATACATTGTTATTATTATAATGAATGCGTTGTTTTCCCATTGAAAAATGAACGCGTCACGTACAATACGTACAGCAAACAGTCGATTATTGTGTCATTGTATAATCGAATCGGATTTCGTTTTCTTTCTTTCGGTTTTTTTTTCATCTTTTCTATTCTTTTTTTTCCCCTATCATTCGTTTTTGTTTGTGCACTTTGCGCGCGCGCAAAACCCGCACGGACCGCGGCGGTACAATTTCTCTCGAAAAACGAACGATAACGAACGCCAACCACCGCGGTCGAGTTTGAACTATAAGAATAGTTCACGGTTGTGGCCGCGAACGATACTGGTGTTTAATAATATTCGACCCGGAGAAATACGAACGACAGACAAACGGTCGCATTTTGATCCAGATAACGCAGGGTTCATATCGCGTACAGGTTGGACGATACATTATGTATCGAAAGATGCAATTTCAACCAATCTATTCTTACGCCGAGAAATTGTTGAAAGTTCATTTTAGATGTTGGAAATATGTAGTGAAACGTAGTCGAAGAAAATTTATTAAGTTTTACAACGTTCTTCGACAAAAAAAGGATTTAAAAAATCGAAACGAACAAATCCATTAATTGTAATTGTATAGTACTCGAGTAAAAACAAGGATAAAATTAATAAATTTAACTGCTAGGAAAGATGGCGAAAAAATGAAGATGAATGCAAATTAGTTGTTATCAATTCTTTTCGTTAACCTCGCGGAATTTTTTTACACAGTATAATTTACCTAATTTAATGTTTGTTAAAAAATAAATGAATAAATCGATATAAAAATTTAAAAATCACCAACTCCGGAGCGCTCCAGTAATAATTATTAATACTCCGGCGTCTGCGTGCCGAGTACGACGGACCCGTGACCATAGCATAAGTGGGCAACACACGCACGCGTCAGTGGCATCATTTGGACCGCGAATCATCGTATTCAAAATTCAATCGCAACAAGGTGTTTCGACCTGATTCTTAAATTAATTGTTGGCCCTTACGTACATGGTTCCATACGGTTATCAAATGCATAGCAATTAATAAAAAAAAAATTAAAATTAAAAAAAAAAACGAGTTTTCTGTTATCAATTTATTATTTAACCGAATTGTTTTATTAAAATCAATCGTAATATACTTAATCGTACGGAGAGGTTTCGCTTGGGCATTGAGGTCGAGATTTGATACAGTTTATTTTATGAGCACTTTAACGTCTTGTTAATTTTTAATCGTTCGAAAATGTATTGTAACGTGCATTTATACTCTCAAAACATAAACTATGCACTGGTACGCACAAATAACCACCGTACAACACTTCCAAGGGTAGAAGTCTTTATGAATGAGGTGGGGTGGGCACTGAATCTGAATAATTTGGGAGGAGGCAACTTGTGCATTTGTCACAGACTAGAGTTGAGCCGTTTCAAAGCGGCACATCATAAAAGTACAAATACGTCTTTTATAAAGCTATTGATTGTAAATTGTTGGAAATTGTCATGTTGTAAATCAGAAAAATAAGACGTTACTGTACGGGTGCTTAAGTGCAAAATACAAATCATTCTTTGACCTGTTTGCCGTCCCCTCCCCCCTAACACGTTAAACGATACATTGGTAAAATGAGCCACCGAGTCGGCAATTTAAGCCAAAAGAGCATGCGACTAACTGCTCTACTCCAGAAAGAACTGACATTACTCCATTGCACTGAATCGTAATACGTCGCGCGTTATTGTTTCACAAATCGTTCGCTACACCACTGCGCCTTCAATAACATTTATATTATCGTGGAACAGGTTTGTCGGGAAATCAACGGACGATAGTTTAAACGTTGGTGTGTTGTCGATCCCGTTTTCATCTTCTCTTTTCTCCTTGAGGTAAGTTTTCCCCGCAACGTTTATCGCTGTACTTGCGACCAACAAGAGAAGACTAATTGCTAACACGCATTCATTTCAGAACAACGGGGGCAGAATTTTTTCGAAATATCAACTGAAAGTCGTCTGCCATTTTACGCAAAACAAAATTTCGATCGTTTTCCCGTCGGAATCTATATCGGCTTAACTTGACTGCGGCACACGTATCTAACGAAATAGACTGTACCATGTAAACCGCGGAAAAATTAATCTTTTTCTAAAAATCGATGTGTAAACTGCGGCAAGCAAAAGTTAAACGTCATACAATCCGCGACAAAACTGATAAAATACATTGTGCAGGCTGCGGCAATTCATTAATTATACCTACGATATTACATACTATACGGTATGTAATATATGAACCTATGTATGTATATCGTTTAACTAAATATGTTACGTGGCGTATTGTGTGCTCCACATGTCTTATTACTATTATTTTTATTTTTTTTTTTTACTTCGTATTTGAATTCGAAATTGTTTAACACTGTTAATTGTTTGTTATTTTGGCTAAACATTGTTTTAAATTCAATCACGTTGAATTAAATATTCAACTTTTAAGTATTTTTACTGACGTCCAACACTAATAAGCAGGTTTAGGTACTAACTGGTTAGTTTACGTTTCGTTAAAACTTAAAAATACATTTGGATTTATCATACCATTTCGTACGAAAGACGCAACATAACATGATCAATTGAACGATATACGTACACGAGTACACATGGGTACACATTACATCTTATAGGTTTTGCCGCGGATTGTATGTTACGTTTTTCTCTTAGCCGCAGGTTACCGTCTCCCGAGATATGATCAACGAAAGGATCGACCGAGTACCAGTACCGATAACATCTGGCAAAAACTTGACAGTAACGTATCGCCCATACGTTGCGAAATAAGTTCTTTACCTTGCCACTGAAAAGTGTCCGGGAAGATTGTATTCGCGGCAACTGCGTCGTCCGTAATTGATTTTCAATTACTTCCGAAGCGCGTAGAACATGACGTGCATAGGTCGCTACTTTTATTTTTATTTTTTTTTCCCCGCGTTCTTCTTATTACTCGTATTTATCTATTTATTTTTTTCAATTTCAACTTAATTTCCGTCGACAACCGGAATATATTATTTAGCGTACACGTCAGAGCGTATGCTAACATAAAAAGACGTGGTACTAGTGATAACTGAATTCTACCCAGTGGTCGTGTCACCCCGACCAACGCATTACCGTAACGTCCGTCAGGACAGTAGTTGATTTTCCCTCTTTATTCCTTCCTCTGGTAAAAACAGTTTTGTCGAAGTGTGCGGACCAGCGAACGTTTCTTAAAACATTCTATGGTTATACACGTAGTTGTGTCGAGACATCCGCCCGCGCATTTCCGACCGAATTATCTTCGCGCGGGCATTCCTGATCGACAAATATCGGTTTTTGATGATTTGGACTCCGGCGTTATCCGCAGACTTGTGCATTTACATTTCCGAAAGGTCATAATCGTTTTTCCTGCCCTTCCTGCCCTTCCGACGCTTACGCGCTCGATCGGTGCCGCAATAATAATAATGATTGTAAATGAATATAATGCGACACGTCGTTACGATAATAATAAATTGTAATGATAACAATAGTGGTGCATAATAATCGTATAATATCAGTAGTAACAGAACGTTGACCTTCTCCGCGTGCACATTCTATAAATATATATTTATTTTATGTACGTTTATTTATTACATTTTATAACGTAAGCGTGATAATATAATAATAATATTGTCACGCACACACTCAATGTGCCGCGAAGTATAAGGATATTATATACTATTATGTGTAATAATGTAACGCATTTACATAAACGTTGTAATTGTAATGGTACCGTATTGCAATTCGTTTGGGCGCAGACGATTTGGCTGCCATATGTTAGGTCGATACAAGCACACGTGCATAACGATACCACCGATGTGCACTATATTATATTGTCATCGTTAGGAAGTTATTGCACGGGAATGATTCACAATCTATTGAGTTATTGCAGTAGAAAATTAACCAAAATCGCACTTGAAAATTGCGTCATTGCGGTAAAAAATATGTCAAATTACACTTGAAAATTTGATTGTTGCTGCAAAAATATCGAAAGTTGTGCTTAAAAATTGCAATAAACTTTTTATTTGCCAAAATAACTACTACGCGAGTACATTTTATCAAAACTATCACATTACAATTATGAGTTATCTTACAAAACATTTCAAAATAAAAATTCGTATTAATACTGGAATATTGGTTTTAGTCTGGTCTTCCGGAAGCCTACAAACAAAATGAATAACATTTAAATACATTTTATTCGAACAATTTTTATTATATTTTTAATACATATTTGTATGCTTGTCTTAATAATGGTAAACGATAAACGAATTCTTTAAGTTCTGTAACTGGAAATATCTCCGATTTGAGGACAGCAAGTCATACAACTGGTGCATCGCTTTGACAAATAATATTTTCACCTCTGCCATCACAACCTACTAATCCTGGAATAACCGTCAATTACAATTCATTATTATTATATAATTTTGGCATAAATAATATCTGATACGATCCCGCCGTTATTTTTGTTCTTACGTACAAAAAAAAAAAAAAAAAATAATAACCACGCGAACAATATTTAATAGTATCTAAAATCGTATTACACACTAAGAAAATCAACAAAATTTCAATCGAAACGAAAAAATGCCAAAAACTGCGTAAAGTTGCGCTAAAAATGTCTAGGTTTTAATTCGTACTCGTACGGAACGCGTTTACGAACCGCTTAGCAATAAATCCGAACAATCGAAAACAAGTTGCAGACGCAACAAATTCCGAGATCTAGTCATTGTATTGCAGTGCTTTCCAACGAAATAATATTATAATATTACGATCCCCCTCCCCCCATCGTCGTGTTGTTATTATTGTTTTTCACTTCGTATTGTCACACACAGTGGCATACGCAATACAATATCGGCCGAATCGTTCGTAACCGTTCGTAACTATTACGACTTTATCGCCATTGTTGTTGGCACGGATTTAAGGCGCACATCCTGTTACGGAACTCCGTGTCGAAAGGCGCAGAGCGGATTTTTTTTCCCATCTCGCGGTTGACCCGAAAAACGAAACTCGTTAATAGCGGGTCACCAGTGTTTTTTTCGCAGATAATGTTATGCGAAACAAAATTAGATTATGAATAATTCGGAAAACTAAAGCGTAGTAGGTACCGAAAGCGCACGAAAACCCATCTGCCAGAGGCGTATTTTAGGGGGGGGGGACGAAGGGGCGATCGTCCCTCCCTGAATCCGTATTTAAGGAATCGATTATATGTGAGATACTCATTTCAAATTTTTTTAATGTGCATCATTTTTTAACGAAATCAAATCACGCGTGGCTGTGAATACTGAATTGGGCTGTTTGTCGGGTTCATACTTAGTGAAAAGTCAAATAAAACACGAGCGTAACTTTCAAAACACAGACAGGTGTTAAAAAATAACTACACAAAAGTCGATTCTAAGTGAATCCGGCATTAGATTAAAAAAAAAAAAAAAAAAAAACACCACAAATATTAAGGATTCGCCAGGTTTAGATATTACCAAAAATTGTACTCGTAAATTTTGAGAAAAAATTTGAGTCGCCCTCCAACCCCATATAAGTAAGTCTAAATACGCCGGTGCCATCTGCTCGCCCGCCGCCCGATACGGAAACTTCTTGATGGAAATCGTTGCGGAGTGCACGCGCGCCGAAGTACCGAAGTCTTAACGGTCCGTAAACCATTACAACGGCCCGCTCCATCCGTCTTCGTACGACTTTCTACCCGCCGCGAAGTGTATTTATCGTGCGGGAAATCAACGTGTTTTTCCCCGAACGGGGGAAATGATAAAAATCGTTTGGTTTTTTTTTTTTTTTTTTTTTTTCGTTGAGAAATTACTTGATCGAACGCCCGCGATCGGTTGATACGTGATCCGAACTCACGTGAGTAATGCAATACGCGTCAGTGCAATCGGAGTTTTCGGAATAAACCGTCAGCGAATTTATGCGAGTGAAAAACGGAACTAGAGAAAGATAATGACTGGCGGGATTGATCGAGTGACGGAACGTTCATGCGAACGCATTGACTCCGATAACACGAATATTCGTGATAAGACACGGTATTACCTGCACGGTTTTTTTAACGTCATCTCGAATGACATGTTACATGTTCGTTATACACGTGAATCTGAAAACCGTTTCCTGGATAAGACGAACGAAAGTCGATTCGACGTGACAGTAAAATCGAATGGTGATACTGTCTTTTTCTTGTAGAGATACCGCAAAAGGACGTTCAACTCTGATGACGCAATAATCGGAACGCATTTCGTTCGGTAAATAGTATCCGATATGAAGGACACAACTACTTTTCCGCGAGATACTGTAACGTTTACGAATATTCATTAGGAAAAACGTTTCGATCGATGTCAAATCGAATAGAAAGAAAAATGTCTCCGCGTCACCCTTAACACGGTGTAGGTAGGTACTCTCCGTTGGCGTACCCCGGGGCGGGAGGGCAAGACGGGGCACTTTCCCCCTCCTAGAATTTTAAATTTGTTTCCCAAAGCAGTTACTGTAACGCGGCCAATCTAGTAAACATAGATTACTTTAATGTAACATAATATTTATAGAAGAAAACTACCTTTAATAATAATTGGATTATTTTATCTTATCGTAGATCTTGTATCTGAGGAAAATGTAAGTAAAAGATTTATAAAAAAAAATCTTTATTTGTTTTTTAAATTAATTGCCCCCCCCCCTATAAAAAAATTCTGGGGATGCCCATAGCACTCCCAGCTGTTTGTTCATACTGTTTGTATTGAACGCACTGCAAAGGTTATCGGTTGGCACCGTTGGAGTTACAATTAGTGGCCGAGTTCAGTGGACGTACAGGTGGTTCCGAATTCGAGTCTTAGATTTTCCTCAACAGCGTTGCACGTTACGGGGTTGAGTGGTGTAAGAGAAACCGTCGGATATCCAATGACGGAACAATAAATAACGAACTATACGAATGTTGGGAGGACGAGGGGAAATGAAAACCGTTCGTTAGACGTTGATTTTACAAACCCGTCCGTGTTATTTTTATCGATAGATACTTGATTTCGACGGGTGTCGAACAAACGGGTAAGACTTACGTACGTTTATTTTTATTTTTTTCTCCTTTCGAAAGGGCCTGTGATCATAGGCACAACTAGAGAGACGGAATAGGGTTTTTAGCACCTCAGAGTTCAAATGTATCCCTCCAGTTTTTTTTTTTTTTTTTCAGGTCTATATAATCTATAGTAATTACAGTTGACTACCATTTTATTTTATTTTCAGCAATTTCAGCGTCCCCAATATTTGAGCTCTAGTTGCGTCTATGCCTGCGAACCAACGCGTCGTAAGGGTAAAGTGTCACTTTTTACGCGTCAACACACGATTATTATTTCGGTGTGCACGCTTAAAATGCGATCGAACGCGGGCCGGAGTCGAGAAATGCACTGCGATATGCGTAATTATCGAAATATTTCATATATTTATATATTAATCATATTATTGCGTAAATGGACAACACGTTATTACGTCAACCCGTACAGCGTAGGGTTTGGATCGCGTTGAGATCTCGGAAACACTTCAAGTAAAACAGCTGAAATAACAACAGCTCTGTCGACGCATATCGTTATTTCTTCTCGTACGGTTCAACATCGATTGTTCCGCGAGTGCGAAATCGTAGATTCTGATAGCGAGTCTGTATAAAACGATATTCAGTCCGGGATTTCCGTTCTCGTCCTTTTTCTAAGACTCGGCCATTTGCGCAAAATTTATTTTTTATTTTTCAAAAAACGTTTTTCGTTTAGTTCCGAAACATTTACGTCCGGATGGCAGATAGTAATTGTATTGTATGTGCGGTGATCGTCGTTGTAGTTTGTGTTATGGTAACGCGCGCGTCGACCATTATTTTCTCGCTTATATTTACTTAGCCTGATATATAATTAGGAATTTTCTATTTTTTCCTATACGAATGACATGCAGTGAATTCCACCTAATATGAGCATCGGTTCATGAGGTCGAAATGTATTTTATCGCAGTTTTAGATTATGTACTAACAACTAATACAATTGGATTTCGTCGTATCTACGAACGGTATTGTGTTTATCAGAAGTAATACAAATAATTATCTCTAAAACCTTAATGGGATTTTGTTGTAAATTCAATCGAATGTATATGAATGTTGTCGAGAACAAAAAAAAAAAAAATCTAACGATAAACTTATACCTTTATTTTCCCGACTTGACAACAGTCGTTCTAGTTTCGATGTGAATTCTAACACGATCGTGAATGTTTTCGAACACGTCCAGAAAAGATAATTTTCCTTCGAGAAAAAAAGTTTTTTTTACAACTCAACGTGCGCTTAACGAAAACTTTTCGACGTTAAAAATCTCGGGTGTTTTCGAACCGATTTCTGTTCGCGCGGCCAACCGGTGGACGCGGGAAAAAAGTCGGCGTCGAAGCGTCCAGAAGAAGATGGGTAAAAACGGCGTACGGATGTTGCACTGCTGCGGCCGCGACGTGCAACTGTTCCGACTTAAGCGAACTTGAACTTGTCCGACGACACTGTTGCAAACCGCGCGCGCGTTTTGAAATCGTTATGTAAAACGTTATCGCACCGTTACGTTTCCCCTGTCGTACCGGGTGTTTTCGATTTTTTTTCCGGTTTACCTCGCTCCTCATCGAGTACGGATTAACGCGTATACGAATAATTAATCGAAGCCGCACCCCTACAAACGGCATAACTCAAAAAATATCGATTTTAAGTCGGCACCGCTGATGAAACCGCGGGATAAATATCTATTATTTGCGCTCGACTCTATTTTTATTTCCTATCTCATTTTAAGATCAATTCAAAGTAGAATGCGATAAAAAAAATAAGATATATTTGTTTGTCTCTTTAAGATTGTTTATTATTGAAGTTGATTAATTTTTTTTTTGTTTTGTGCTGTTGAGTATTAGGGAATTCCTTAAACTTCTATGAAAATAGAAAACAACGATTTAATAATCGTTAATACAATTAATTAAAAAAAAAAAAAAAAGTCAAAATATCACAAAAAATGATATTGTTAGACGGTTTTGAAAGATCTAAAAATCTTTAATTGCATTTTTTCAGTAATTACTATATCTGAGTTATTTGTATTCCGCACAATTTCGGACCCGAGCTCGGGGCAACTAAATATTGCGCCCGAGGCGAAACTTCAAAACGCGCCCTTGAGTATTTCAATTTGTAAAAACTCACAAAAATATCGAATATTATTTATAAACGCAATATAAATAACGATTTCCCCTTATAACCATGTACGCGTTTCCCATTGTTCCCGACGATATCGCTAGGAAATCACAATTGAAGAAGGGAACGTGTTTCGATTGTTTTCGAAATCGGATCGTTTCGGGCGTTGCGTTGCGATTCACCTCGAACACGTTGCGTTGTATTACGCGAGGAGGAATCGTCGAACGCCAATCGGTCGTAACGGTGGCACTGGGATCGAATTTGGAAACGTTTTGGACGCGCAAAATTTCGGAAAAAACCTCGTCCGCAACCGCTGATAACGTTCTTTCGCGGTGTGAAGGACGCGCGTAGCGCTCGCGAGAACACTGTACGCACGGTTACGGCGATTGTATTTTATTTCGAAGAAGACCGCGTCCGCGAATTCGGTTTTCACGGTTCGCAGAGCATGCGCGATAATAATTATTCGAACTCGATCGCACTACGCCTTTCGTGGCGTACGCGCGTATCCATTAGCGTTTCGATTAACGTATTTGTAATTGGTCTCGAAGCAATTGTCTCGTTGATCGTCGAACGGATGTACCGGTGCCGTCGTTAGACCGTCTTCGTTTGCGTTCTGGGAAACCGATGAAAAAAAAAAAAAAAAAAGGTGCACGTCTCTGCAAACGGTATTCAATATCTGTTTTTCGATTGCTTTTAACCGACGCGCATTAATGTTCATTATTGCGTCGGTACAACCGAGCACGTGTGCCCGTTTCGATTTGATTCGGGTCTCGCTCGCGTTCAAAACGTGCGAACTGAAATCAATCGCCGGAGGTGTTTTAAATGCTCGTGAATTGTAATCAACGTCGTTGCTAGAGGTACGCGCGTTACGGTGCGCATAAGATTAATGTTCAATAATCATCGCGCGGCGGAATAATATATGGGTGGTACGTTACTCGGGGATAGAACGCGCGGGCCACCGAGATCGTTCGGGGAACAAATCGAAATGGAATGCGACGTACCGGCGAAACGTTGTTAACCGTGCGGAACACATCGAAAATCTATTGCCCCCCCCCCCCCCCCCACAAGCGGTGCCGTGTTTTCCGGTAAACGCCGTGAGCTGGTGCTCAGGGCGGACATTTCTCAGGGGCGGCAAATAATTCTCAATATTACATTTGCATTGTGTGCGTAACCGGAACCGAAACAAACGCAACTAATTATAAAATGTTTTGATTTATCAAAGCCGATGGGTACTAGGGGCCGCTAAATATTTAATTTTGAATACAATTTGAAAACCAACTGTTTTAACCATTTTTTACTACCACATTTTAAATCATATTCTTATAGTTGAGTTTTTCGCATTTTTATAACAGCTGTATATTTTTATTTTACAACATTAATATTTTAAGTAATAAAGGAAACAACTACAGTTGTGAGTTTCAAAAACATTTTTTAGACTAGAGAAATAGAAAAATATATATTGAAAGGCGGCGATTTGTTTAGTACTTAAAGCGGCGCAATGGTTAAATCCGGCACTGCCCGCAAGACGTGGACGGATCGGTGGGGAGGGGTCATACATTTTTTACGGTGTTATGACCAGGACGTAGATGCGTAGTCTCGTGGAGGACGTGCTCTTAAATTCGTCAACGTTTTAATGAACGTGTAAAATATTTAAAATGAAAATATATGTAGTTAGCCGGGACTATCTCAGCAGAACGAATCTTCAACGGCTACATACACATACAGTAGAACCCCTCCAATCCGTCACCTTCGGGTGTAGTCGGAACGCGAAAAAGGTCGGATTATCAGAGTATAAAGGAACGTTTGAGGATAAAATGTAACCAAATTTATTTATGAAATTATTTTAAATATTATTTTTAATTACATACATATATTAAACTAAATAAATAATTAAATAATAAAATAAATAAATAATAGATAAATAGTAAACGGAAAATTCATTTTATAAATATATCTAGTCACATACTATATTTAATATCGGTCACATATACATTTATTGTTGTATTTTTCCTTTCGCACATGTACGTGTTCCGCGAGTGAACTCGCGGTTTGAGAGTGTTAAATTCGGATCCGTTCGTGTCGTTCGACTCGTGTACATACGAGGCATGTCCAGAAAATGTGGTTTCCACATTTTTCACAATTTAATTTTGTTTTATTTTCCAAGAAACAGGTTATATTCGACCATTTTTCAACGTAGTCGCCATTCCGTTCGATACGTTTATCGTGCCAAGACACGAATACGAGTATCCTCTCTTTGAAGACATTGTCGCTCCACGTCCTTCCCCCCCCCCCCGGTTGAACACTGCCGTTTTCACGTCATCGTCGTTTCCGTGACGTTCACCATCGAAAGCTTTCTTCGGTTCAGTAAAACGGAGGTTAGGGGTAGTCAAAAAATGCGAAGTCCGGGCTGTGCGGTGAGCGGATCTAAAACGTCCCGAACCAAAGCCGTATATTATATTTCGTAATATTATCATTTATTCACATCTCACTGCGTAATGATTTGTGAAATTCGTTGTGATCATTTTTTTTATTTTCATTCAATAACTACATCTTCGAATCAACACACCGTTTCTTTACTGATTTCCAGATGAATAAATCCCACCTTTATCGTTTGAAACGAACATGCAAAAAAATACGTATATAAATATCCATTTACCTGTATTGGTATGTGGAAACCGTGTGACACACGGTTGATCGATCCGCTGAGCCCGCGACTGATTCCGGCTACTGCGTGCACACACATCATCTAACGGACCGTAAACCGTTTGAGATTTCAACATTTTTCCTATTCTTGTACGTATGTTACCGAAACATAAAAACATAAAATACCGCACACTGTATACATACGTGATCGAAAAAAGTGCTTTGTTGTACGTGTTTGCACGCACCTCGCAGATAATATTCACGCGTTTGGACCGTCATTACTATTTTAATTATTATTATTATTTGTTTGCTTTTCTAATGTTCCCCCTAAGAGCGTTAACGGTCCTGGCCGATTATCGTGAAGCGACGCCCATTATCGTGTCTTAATCGATATTTATTCGTATACGAAGATATTGATTGATTAGTTTTAACGAAACCTGTTGCGGTGCCGATTGCAAAAGTCGTACGACATCTCACCGCTAACACGTGTAAATTCACACGGATATTGTGCGGTACGATCGGTTATATTATTTTACTCTGACGGTTTTGTGTATCTTTTTCGATGTTTAATGTTTGGTGTGTGTTTTTAGAAGTTTTGAAAGTGATGTCGCATGGTACCCATATGTGTTTTAGAATGCACAGAAGACAAATGTTGCGTAGACGACAGTTTTCACTGCAATCGCGCGTACGTGTAATATGTTCAATTAGAAACCGATCGGGACGAGCAGCAACATTATTTTGGTGTTTCACCACCGCTTCGTAGAGCGGTTAGAGCTTCAGGTCGCCAGCCGAATCTGTAACGCTGATAGTGTGTTCGATACGCGTATTGGTCTCGGGAAAAATCGTAAGTAAAAAAAATAATGAAATCATAAAAATGTTTAAGCAGGATATCGGTCAGCGGGTGATCGACACCCGTGAGCGTTACCCGATTCGTATGACGTTCAAACAACGGTCGGGTCGTCGCCACGTACTCGTCCCCGTGCATTGTACTCGGAACGTGCGAGAAATAAAAGCGACCGGACGACCGGTCCACAGGCGTCCGTGCATCCTCGCAGTGATGCTGCGGCGTGCAGTGAGAATTCGTGTAAAAGTGTCGAGATGAACAGACTGAACTTCCGGCGCATACGGCGCCACGTGCACTGGCGAATCCTTTAATGGCATTTTAATCGCCGTCCGATGATCACCACGACTGTGTACATTCACGCGCGTCCTGTGCGTCCTGATTTCCGAGAGCACCTCGTTGTAGCAGTTAGTGTACCTGGTGCATTGTGCATACGGGTACAAAAGGGGAATACGAGAAACGAAATGACCGTGTTTAGACGACCCGCGAAAGAAACGATCAGGGTATCGGAGGTTCCGACGTTTCTATCGTAAAACTACGATTGTACGCTTCCGTCGAGATGTTAAATTATTTCGAGTTGCGCGTGAAAACTGCGGACGAGCTAAAATTTCCGCCCGGCCGTGTATTGCGATCACGCGTGCATTAACTTACGTTGGCCGCACAGTGCGGTTGATGCAGAGATTTTATCCCTCGGAAATGACAACAGCGCGATACACGCGAAGTCGCTGATATTCCTGATACGAGTGCACATTAAGACCTCGATTCGGTCACGAGGCAGTCGAGAAAGCGAAACGTTTTCCAAACATGTGCGCCACATTTGTTGTTTACCCATTTTCTAAGAGTACGAAATATACATAATACATATCCCACGAACAACGCATCAATTTGATGGTATACTATAGTTTGAAAAAGATTGTTTTTTTTTTTGGCTACCGTCTCTTTTACTCACTCGGAGGAGTAGTAGCCGGTTGTTGCGTCGGCTTCAGTCCGCCGTCGAAATCGCTCGAAGTACCCGTATTTACCGCCAAGTTAGGGCAGATATTTCCGAATATACCGGCTCGCATAAAATCTCATATGACGTTACGGCGGAGCACGCGTGCAGTTCGCATAGTTCTCCCGTACCGTGTCCAGTGACCGTTTTCCTGTTCGTTTTGTGATTTTATTCGTATCATGTATGAGCACCTACCAGGGCACCCGCTCCGGTGTACAGGTGTCAACTGTACCGCTCTGGAGCACCTCTTGACTTTCGTTTCACCACTTCGAAACAAAATGTAATTATTCTTTTAGTTCTAAAAGTCAGTGAATTTTATCTGTCATGACATGTAGCCCGTATAGTATTACAATAATTGTAATAATAACAATTACTTTTAGGACTAGAATTATCTGATCGCTCCCGATCCAAAACAATATACGAGTAGATGTATACACGTTTCAAGCGACGTAGGTTAACGTATATTAACATCCCCCCCCCCCCCCCGAGGTGTCTCTCTTATTTCGTATAATCATATCGAGACATTGGTATAATTATATATCGTGTCATCATCAAACAATTTTCAATTTCGCCAAACTAAATGATAAAAAATTGAATGTTTCAACTTACGTTTAATGGACTTTTTAAAATTAAGAAGTTGATACTCGATTAGGAGAAAGAATGTCGGTCGATGGGAGGCGAATCGCGGCTGCGGCGACGTACCACCAGACACTGCTTGGCCGAAGACAATGCGACGGAGGACAAATACGTTTCGCCCTCCAATCAGGTATCAGACCTATTTCATTACCAATTAATCTCTTACTGATGTGGATTTAACGATTTTGTATAAAGACTACGTCCGTTTGATTATTATAAATAAATGAATAAATAATGATCCACATTCGGTTGCATTTCATTGTTGCGGTAACGAGCCCGCGCCGTCCGGTCGGGTTAGGGGTGGTCGCAGGACGCGCGCACAATAGGGCGGCGGCCATCGTTAGCACCGCAGACGGGCTATAAAACGCTGCGGCGGACGGGCGTCCCGTCGCATTTCTGCACGTCCGCGCGTTCAAGTCTCGAATCCCGAACAGCAAGTCGCTGACCGCAGACCACCAGCAAACTCGTCATCTTCCTCCGACGACCATCGTCCTGCAGCACCTATCCGGTGTCCACGAGGGAAGTTCTTCGCGCGGTGAGTACACATGAAATTTATAAGAAGTACATGCAAGCACTGCGGAAACCGGTTTGTTTTTTCGGTTCTGGACTTTTGTCAATTTTTTTTTTATTTCTCGCGTAAAACCAAACGCGGTTTCGTTCGTATCACGAGGTGTTGTGAACGACAACGAACTCGTGTACGAAACTGCTGACCTGTGGAGCGATTTAAAGACTTTTCCTTCGACAAGTCTAATACGAGCTCGTTTTGACCGGTGTCCTTTTTCTGGTAACGATATTTACGTTTTAAAATAATATTTACAATTATTCGCGTTAGCGATTGGTTTCAACAAAATTCGATATCGAAACAACGATATCTTTCGTGAACCATAATCGTTTTTATGCTAAATATGTTTTATGGTCCGTTATCGGCCCGCCATAACGGCGTGTAAGAATTTCGTCGTCCTGCCGCCAGCGGCATACAATTACTGATAATTATTCATAATTCCCGTTTTTAAAAATGAACGATCGTCGATCTGATACAAAGCGTTTCATTTCATAGTACATGTTTGATCGTGTACAAAGTGACATTCTATAGGTCTAACGCCATAAAACGTATTCGTTGTAATATGAGGAAATAACTATTTTCGCATACTAGAACGCTTTTATACCAACACAAATAAATGACGTATAATTTGATTTTCTACCAATAGTTCATGCGCGTAAAAAATTATATTTAATGTGCGTGTATATACATAACTATTCATGATATATTATTATGAAAAAAATTGATAATCTTGTTAACGTTATTTTCTTTTTATTTAACTTATGTAAAAAATAAATGACTTTTTTATTTAATGCATATTATAAAAATAAGTTCATTGCATATTTGTGATGTTGTGTAACCAGGGTTGTTAAACGAAGTTTGACGGTTTAATTTATTGATCAATTTTATTCGAAAACAAAAAATGACTGTTGGATAAAAATCTCCTTTAATTATTCACTATTTTACGTGTGAAATTTGCGTTTCATATTCGCATATATTATCTTAGTCACTAGTGCAATATATTTTCGTGTTTAAATAGTTTTTAATTATTTAATATTATATTTTTATGTTGGTAATAAAAATAATCTATTTAAATGCATATATATATAATGCACTAGTGATCTAAATAATGTAAAAGAGTATAGAATATTCAATTAATTATAAATACATTTCGATAATAGTACACTCATTTTTTTTTTTTTTTTAATTTTTCTCGATTCGCGCTTTTATAACTGATTTTAACACGTCTTTATGTGATTTCGAAATTATTAACGTAGGTATGGTATTTATTTTGTAAAAATGTTCATCGTGAGTTGTTTAACAAGTGCACCAGATTATCACGCGGAAGAGATTTTGTAATTCATACGTTAAACATTTATTCCGCGTACGATTCCACGTTTTAACGTACATATTTTGCATTCTCAACGCAAACTCCGTTGCGTTTTAGCACGCACAAGTGCACGCGTACATGTATGCCACTGTTCTTTGTTAAAATCCATTGGCCTGTTTGTGACGGGGTCGAGCTGTACTTATTTTAGTTGAATTGCACTTGGGTTAAAAAATGTAAATAAAATAAAACAACAGTTGAACTGTATTCGGTCCAAGTAAAATGATCGAAGAAAACTGAACTCAATTTAAAACCATATTATGCCATTAGCTATTGTTGTTTCCGATGAGAAAATAATACGTATACTTAGTGATTTTAATTCCTAATCTTTCAAGTCAGGACGTAGAAAATCTTTTTTCTTTATTATTTTGAATTGGAAATTGGCAACCGCCGCTTACGAGACATTTAGCATAAATAATCAAAACAATATTCAGAACTATTACGAGAACAATAATTCTTTCGGGTAAATAACGTTTTGTCATGACCGTCGTTTCGTCGACAGACGCTAAAAATACTTCACATCATCAGATTTATCGTGACGAACGTGCGATAAACTTCAAATTTTCTGACCCGGGCGCAGGTCGACCGGCAACGCGTCCTGCGTCTCGGTCCACGTCTTCCACCGCAGTTACCGTCGCATTACAAGGCGAATCCTGCTGCTCGTAATGCGCGCGCTGTGCACGACCAATTACGTAATACGTGTAATCTCGCAGGTGATCCGAGGGGCGGATGGTTTGGTAGTTCCTGATTATTTCACCTTGAAACAACGTCGGTAGGTACAAAAAATAAATAAATAATAATCCTCCAACCGCGCTATGACCAATATTCGTTGTTGTACAATACCGGACGCCCGTCGATCGGGATTATCGACTGCGCGTTATGTAAACACTTATATCGCGCGTGTACACAGAACGTAGCTCAGCACCTTTCCGAGTAATAAATATATATATATACTAGTCCGAGAGGCTTGCAGATTATGTAACCGCGCGGTAACCACGGTCGTTGCCGCCGCAGTGAGTGCCGCAGAGCACACACACGCACTATTATAATGCGCGAATAATATTATACAGTTGACGCGCGTCGCAACGATCGTATTTTAATGGGCGAGACTTATATAACGCCTTCACCCCCGTTCAAGACGACACGGAAATCGTTTAAATTTTATCCGTAATCCGCCCCCCTCCCTCACCGCGTTCATTTGTCAATTCACTTCAACCGCGACCCACAACAACTATGTTTTATCGTAGTCATCTCTTAAGACCTGGCCATATCCGGCGACGCAACATAAACGAATTAATAATGGCGCGATTCGTGCGCTTTTTCTTGTTTCACTTGCTCGTCAGGACAATCGTACGCGTACGAAAATTGTGACTTCGGCACGCGAAACGGTGGAAAGTCGCGTTCGTTCAAAAATAACCTTTAACTCCAACTCTGTATCCGTTCGGACCGACCTCCGGTGTTTAACCGAAACCGAACCTGACCGGCGGACCGGGCGCATAACGCTCCGCGGGAAATGGTCACCACGAGAAGCGCCCGGGCAGCAACGTAACGCTGGTAAACATTCGTGTTGGCGCTCGAGACGGTGAGCGCGGGACACAGGACACGGACCGGCGGTGAAATCAGCTGAAACGCGAAACCGTTCGGACACCGATTGTTTTTCTCTCGCTCTGTCCAACTGAATCTCTCGGCACCGCACCTCCGCCGAACGTGTTCAGAACCGCGCGGTTTTCGTGTCGTTCTCGACGCGTACGGCGATCGGCGAGGGCGCGCGTTCGTGCGAAAACAGATGTACCGGACGATAACGCGTAACGATTACGGCACGAACGTGACACCGCGCCGAGGACAACACCCTGTGCGGCCGGCCGACGCGCGTTTTTTTCGCGCGGTTGCGCAACGCGACGCCATTGACATTGACCACCGCCGGCCACGGTCGTTCCGGTGACGCGCGTGCACGGGCGCGCCAGACGACGACGGGCGTTACGCGTTAAGTGTTTATCGTCCGCCGTTCGTTTTCCTTCGTCTGTTGTTTATCGTTTATCGATCGTGAGTCCGTCGTGCGCTTGCAGCGGCCCCGCGACGATATCGCTGTTGCATGCGCGCGCGCGGGGGTTGGCACCAGGGGCGGATCTAGGGGGGGGGGTTCAGGGGATCAGCCGACCCACAGTTAATATTTATTAACGAAATCGGCCTCTTGGAAATTTTTTTCTCTATTTTTAAACCTTGATTTGGACTCTTGGACAGTTGGCCCATCGGAGTTACTTGAAAAATGAATGCCAGTGTATTGAAAATTTAAAATTTTTCAATTCATAATTTATATTTTCAATTATATCGTTTTAGTAGAAAGTTAAGTAAATCATATTTTATTCCGTACGTTTGTTGCGCTGATGAAATTAGATTATATTTATTAATCGTAAAATATGTCAATATCGGTGGTGTCACTAATACTAAAATTTAATGTAAATATACTTATACACTTTTATGAACATATGTTCAAAATATATATTGTGTTTTTTTTTTTTTTTTACAAGGTATTCATTTCTAATTCAATTTCATCCCTAATAAATGGCCTCTTGAAATGGCTTGACCCACAGTTCCCCGACTCTGGATCCGCTCCTGGTTGGCACCGCGATTTCGCGCATAACGTCAATGACGATTCGGACCGGATAACACTGGCATCTTCTACGCGACCGAATACGGTTTGTGTTTATGCGTCGACGACAAATCGTCTCGAACACGAACCAGCGGTGCGATATCGAGCATACACGCTGGCGCTAACCTGTACACCGGACAAAAGCGATTACGACATTATTTCATTTTTGTTTTTTTTTTTTCTTCTTCTTCTAAACATTTCAAAAATACCGGACAAATCTCTTTGTTGTTTTTACGTGTTCGATTAATATTTTCAAACGCCGTTGGGCTACTGCAGTCGTAAACGTAGGTGTGCGCGCGGGTGGCTGTTTGTTGTGCCCGGAACGTTGTTGTAAATGGGGGGGGGGGCCCTATATTTTAAGTCTAAGAGTGAGGATCCCGTATTTGAACCGGTAATGCTCGAATTAAATGTAATGTGTTCTATAATATTCGGTAAAAATAAATTATGAAATGTGCACATTTTATTATGATAATACTACAGCTACAAGTGGTTACGAAATCACGAGTCATAAATAATTCGAGTTACCTGAGAAAAGTATACGAAATTCAAGGAAAACATATTCGTTGTGACCAATACAATGCGATATTAAATAAAAAACTTAAGTCGTGTTTATTTAATAATTTACACGTTATATTTTGTTAAATATACCTACACGTTTTGTTAAAATATGGACCAAAAGGTTTGTGAGCGACCCCTGAAATATACAGGTCTGCGCACGTCTATGGTCGTGGACGATTTAGTTTTGCGAGTTTAGAGAAAAGAAAAACCGTCGAGGGTTAGGAATTGTTCCCAGCCCTCCCCCCATTTACTAAGATTATCAGTGAAACTTTTTTTTTCGCGCGTGCCTACGTGCGAGTCGTTCACGGGCTCATTTGAACACGATCGTATTTTTAGTGCGATTCCACTGTCCAAGGTTAAACGGGCGAACATGTATTATGGATGAGCTTATGACGCTCACGTCGTCTGTTCCGATAAAAAAAAAAAAGAAATAAATGATAACGTAATCGAAAAAAAAATTAGCATGATAAAAATAAATATCGGTTGATATATGGGCGAGCGCGAGTTTTTCGCGTGCGTTGCTGGTTAGAAAGCGATTTGAACGCCTTCGAATGAAATGGAAATCGTTCACATAATACAGCGATATAATTTTTTTACATTTTTTTTTTTTTTTATTTTCATCTTGACTTCCGTCGAACCGAAAAAAAAAAAACATTTACAAAACAATATTTACCATTAGCATTTTACCACGCAGACATACGCAATAACCGCGCGCGACCGAATCATAATTATAATAAATTACACGTCATGGCGTCCGTCGAACGAACGCGACTGAGAAGTCCGCGTTACGTGTCGTTATCACGAATCGTAATAACAATCCAGAGCCGGCGTTAGGGGGAAGCAAATCGGAACACTTGTCCAGGGCCTCGCGCTTTAAATTTTAATTGAAAAATATTTTGTACGAAAATCTCATAAAACAAAACGTGAAATATGTGGATCACCTGGAAAGTGGGATTTCTAGAGAAATCCGTTGCCGTGTAATAAAAAACCAAAGCAACAATATTGTTTAATATGCCATGTACGTACCAACGACGACCAGTATGGAAACCGGGATACATAGGAAATTCGTTTTATCATATTTCTTAAATTTAATCAGTCATAACCCGATATCGCGTGCAGCTGTTGCCACCGAGTCCGACTACATGTTATCGCCTTTGATTGCGGCCTACAGTCTATAGGTGACTATCGTTGCGGGTAAAATAAGTTTTGACTAGGGCCTCGCAAAAAGTAACGCCGGCCCTGTAACGATCCTTATCGCTTGTTACGCGTTGCGGTGCAGCGTTGCGGACGTGATTGGGGAGTCTCGCGGGCGTACGGACTGACGGGCGAAGAGACGACGGAAAACAAGCGTTGTTGCGAGGTCTGCGCGTGTGCGTGTTCGGGTGAAATAATGTGGAAATAATCATCGCGTTGTTTATGATATTATTGTATCACGTATGTTTTCCATGCAGGCGACGGTGCACGTCAACAGTTTCGAAACGCCCGGACTCGGTTGGGAAACCGTTTTGAAATTACTGTTTTCGATCGACGTGTTACCATTATAATTATCATTGCCTACGCGCATCTCGTAATCGTACACGTGTAAGTTTCGACTGTTTTCCTAACGGCTCGTTCAAATGTTATCATAACGTCATCCCCCGTACAGTGGCAAACGGTGTATTTTGATTTAATACCGACCGTGTAATATTGCGTTTAAGCACATCCCGATCGTTTCAGCGTATTCTTCTCGGTGCTACGATTATTTTTTTTTCGCGATTTATGACCTTTTCATTAATATCAATCGAACAACATGACTACAACTACGGTTTAGAAATGTAAACATCGTTATAAACTCTACAAAAAGAAAGACACGATTAATATGTTCTTCCCTTTTTAGTTCGGTTTATATTAGAGCTAACAACTCAATACTGTTAAAAGTTTATTTGCAATGATGGTCGAATGGCATCCTCTTGATCGTTCGACGCGAACTTTGAGCTTTTCGGTTAGCCGAGCTATGTATACTCGTATACATGCAGATGCCTCTGCAGTATTGTAAATAATTATATTTACATGCACTGAAATTTAAGATTTCACCTATTTTTCGTGTACCTTGTTGTGCCTCCATACAGGGCCATCTCGGGAGGAGGGTTTTGGGGGGGTGTCTCACCCCCTAACGAAAACACCAGTCGGCAGTCGGACTTGTTTCATTATAGCCTAGAAGGATCTAATTTTACTTACAAAAAACAAATATTACATACTTCGTAATACAGTGTACCTATACACGAATAAAATTTATACAACTACTTATATTATACGATATAAAATATTATTATATGTTATATTGTATGGAAAAACAATGATGTTTGCTTATGCTTTTGATGTGAAACGATTAATCACGTGGTCACGGAGTAGAAATTGTTTTTTCCATAATATTTTAAAAACGATTTTTATGACATATACATTAGCGCAACGTCGGATTATACTATTGTTACAGTATCTAGTCGATGAAAACCCCGAAGGTCAGTAGTACAACTTAATACGATATCAACATGCCTACGCGGCGGACGGAGGAGAAAAACAAGCGCTGGTCCACGAGAGAAGGCGCCCATGAGCCTATCCGTAATAAATTATCTCGTATTACGCTGCGCGTACGCAACGCAACAGTATAATATGCTTTTCCGGTTCACCCTGCGCCGTTCGGGTGATCAGAGAAAGCGTTTCGAACGCGACCCGAGTGCGTTCGTGTATCGTAAAACGAATAAACAAACAAAACAAACGTACACGTGTAACGTTTGACTAATGAAAACAGAACGAGCAAGTCGTCGTCGGAAAACACACACGTAGCGATAAACATATCAACACCGCACGCGCGCGCGTATACACCGTGCGCATAGTTAACGTGAGGGTCATCTGCTTCGGGTGCGAGGTCGTAGCGTCTGTTACCCGGATGTCACCCGGTAACGGAGAAAACGGTCACAACTGTAAAATCCGATGTTTTGAATAATTCGATGATGGTATTACGCCGGTCGGTACGCGTACGGTTATCACGCCGTGGGCAATGCGATCGTGTTCAACCCCCCCCTCCCCCGTTCGTACCACTCGACTGTACCACACGACCGACATGGTAACACCAGTGGCAGGACTAGGGGGAGGAAGACGGGGTTTCGTCCCCGAGCGTAGAACTGTAGCGTGCGTGATTTTCGTAGTAAATAATAATCTACCACGTATTGACTGCTGGTTTGATATTTTTAAATTTGTTACTGATAATGTGTTTAAAACTATGTAAGAATGAGATTGTATGCTAATTATTAGAAAAAAATTGTAAGGAAGGGTATTTTGTTCTCGGTCTACGACAGGTGTACAAAATTCGTAGTTCCGCCCCTGGGCAATACGCGGTTACAGGCGTAAACGTGCTAACAGATTTCTGGCGCTGCAATGACCGAGGTCACGATTTGTCGTCACGCGTTCTTTTGTCTACCGCGAAATCTCAGCGGTGCGCATACGGGACGGCCTGGGGGCGCTTAGCACCTCAAAGTTCTAAATTAGCACCCCCGGTTTATTTCGAGGTAAAAATACTGTTTGAAGAGGACTATTTTCCATTTATAACAATGAATAGACTCGAGTGCGCGTTGATAATTGGTATTGGGTATTCGTGTTTATGTTACCTACCCATGTGACGTTGTGATGATGGTCAAGTTTATTGCTGGAATACCATTTAGGATTTTGGTTTTGCTTACCGTCTACGGGTTTGATCGCTTGTTGATAAAAAATAGCGATGTTTATTAATAATATAGAAAATTGTTACATTTATAATCAAATGGTAAATCTAAAACATTTTGTGCCTTTTAACTGTAGGGCAGTGGTTTCTAGCAGGGGGGGATATAGTGATGATAAAATTACAAAAGTAAAAACAAATAAAGTTCCGCGAAACACAAAATATTTTTAAGGGGATTGTGAAAGTTTGGGAACCGCTGTTGTAGGAGGTTTGTGGAGCGTTTTTCTCCCCACGAATCACCTCGGGGTGGATAATTTTAGTACTCCCAAGTTTTATACTGAATGTGCAGTGCACATATTGTTCCATGCACGAGAATTACAACGATTAATGTTGAATAATACAGTGCGAGTATTGTGACAAACCGAAATAGATAAACCAGTAAGAAAAAAAAACTAATAAAACTTCAATAACATTACGATAAAAAAGATTGATAATTTTTTTTTTTCAAAAACCCTATGCTAATCGACCAGGAAGCTTTTGCGTCACGCGTTGACGTTTAACCGCCGAAGCGGAAATCGTTCAACCTCTTTTGATCTAGGAAACATTGGCAGTACGATTACGCAGTACGACCGCTAATCTTTGAACCGCACTGATCGCCATTCACGTATGGTTACGCGAATTTCCGGTGTTTCTGTACGTATTCAGTGCCGTAGTTCGGTACCGGCCGACTCACGTATTAGTATAATATAATATTAAGCGAACGTTTTTAGCTCGTCGAGTACGCCAAATGAATCGTTACTCGATCCGCTCCACAAGAGCTTTTTTTGTCGCCACCGCGATCCCGCGCCACTCCTTCCGATCGCGAATCACGTCCCTCCAACCAGTAGTGTAGCGGAGGGTACACACGGGGTACACGACGTGTGCCCACCTCCTAATCTGATAATTATGTGTGTACCATAAACGAAAATCGTTGTACGCACAGGTACACTGACCGCGAACAAGACGTATTAACGTTGTCCATTGGGTAACATTTATTAAACATCCAACGAGCAAAAAAAAAAAGATGAGCGTAATTTGTTTGATTCACTGACATAAAAAAAAAATCTTAAAATTCCGCGATTCAACCTAACGTGGTCTAACGCACATTACCGTCGCACACTTATCGACGTGCGCTACCCTTCGGCACGGGAAATTTGCGATGGAGGGAAATAAATACCGATGATTTAGGAACACGGGCGACGGGCACGCCGCGTGGCGTTTCGTAATTTCGGTACCGCCGTTTAACGTATCGATCGCAACGATCGTGCGGATAATTAATAATTAATGTTCGATGATCGTAGCCCATGGAAGATCGGTGCACTTGTGAGCTCGTCGATTGTTTCGTGGGCGCACGTTCAAATGTCCGTCCGCGACGCGTCCGTTCGGAATTAATTTTCCGTCGCGCTAAAGGTTGTCTGCACAAACAGGTATGGGTAGACAACAATGGACGAATGCGTGATGATTATGTTATTATTCCGGCATAATTACGATTCCAAACGACAAATCACGAAACGTAATACTACCACCACTACTATTGTTGTACACACCATCGTAATGTGTAGACCCCGATTCGAATAGCGGTTCAAATGCAAACCGAATTATTTAAGTTCAACGCGTCAGACGCTGTCGCGCCGTATTTCGCTTTTATTAAATATAGGTCAACCGTAATGACATGTACGTTGCGGACGCGCTGTTGTGACGTGTTCGTTTCCCGCGAACACACAAATATATCACATATATATTTCTGAGCTACACGCGTCGACTCGACAGTTTTGGTTTTTCGCAATCTTTCCCGCACGGTGGGTCGGAGGTTGTTCAACGCTGGAAATAAAGTCGTGTTCTAGAAAGTCGAGATGATCGTACGTCAAATCGATGCGGGATGAGTTTTGAAAAAAAAAACACGTGTCGGGCAAACATAACTTTTTTTATAACCGAACCCGTTCGCGAGTACTATTTATTATTTCCGCCCACGTGCAAAAAGTAATGTTTGGTCAAACGAATAATGATCGTGCGCGCGACGATGAAATAATCGGTCGTTGCATGCGTACCGTAATGATGTGCATCATTCAATTGTAAAATACAGCACAAATATTTTATAATAATGTTTACTACTCATATGTATGGCATTACATTTAAACCATTTTAAATAAATAAATAACGGTATCTTCGACACCCTATACAACGGGGACGTACAACCCTTCCACAGACTCTCTTTCTTTGGTCGTCCGTGCACGCGCACCGATCATAAGAATGACGAGAGAGTTTATACGTGAGATTTATCTGACTTGTGATTTTCATCCGTTCGACTTGTGTTCTTCCTACGAGCGTTGAATAGTATCCGGTTCCAGTGCAATTAAATTCTACATTTGTCCTTTTTTTTTTCAACCTCACATCGATATCTGAAGGTCTACGGAAAAACAAGTAAGTGCTGCTTTATTTGACTTGGCAGACTGTACAATTGCGTTTGTCGGCTCTCGAACCTTTACAACCCTGAGAGCCCTCCCTTAAATAAGGAGGATGATAACAACCCATTGATACATCATAAAACTCACAGTTAAAACACACCACCACACTCTTCATATATCCATCCCCCCTTTCACCTTTAATTTTTGTATTTTTGGGTTATCACAGTACTCTGTATTATGGAATTACGTTTTATTTTTTTATTTTTACACGAATGAATAACGTTTTCGAGCATCGGTCAACACCGGCTAATATTCGGTAAATTACGATTGATTGGACGTACCAGCGAGTATAATAAATATAAGTAGTACAATATGTAAGTGTGCGACGATAGTGTTATAACATACTTATAAAACTTTCTAAAACACCATTTTTATCTAAAAGTAAAATGAAAAAAAAACATCGTGTTACCATAAACAACCATGTAGCTCGATCGGAAATCTCCGCAGCGTTAATTTCGTCTCCGAGGCGACGGACGACATCGTTCTAGAAAAACCGACTTTCTAAACACACGCGCACGGCAAACAAACCAATGCAAACGTCATACTCTCGTATACTTGACCACGTAGCCGAAAGACAATACTATGTGAAGAATACTTTTACGCGTATCAACAGGGCCGGATCACGATCATAATATAATGCGGGCTAATTACTTTTTGTGGGACCCTTTCGCTCAAAAACGTTTCAGATTTAGTAATTCGTAATGAATACTGATTGAAATGAGTATACTTGCGTATAGTGTAGTACAGACACGATTAGTTGACATGGCAGTTAGTTGACGGGCAGTGCGATATCTCCTGCTCGTGGTTTATCGTGTCGGCACGGCGAGTGCGTTCGTCTTGGACTCATTTTGCCGTCGCGATGCAACCTTGTGAACTAACGTGTGTCACACCGTCGCATATTTCGTTTTTTATCCGTTCGTGTTTGGTTAATCGTTTCAAGACGATTTTATATCCGGAACGATGATAATTTTTCAGAAAACGGTAAAAGTTAATGTCTATAGTGTCTTACATTAGTTAGGATAAAATAATCAGAGAGTAAAAAAAAAAAAAAATAAAAACACAGACATGTAGCGTCATCATGATTTACGAAACGGAAAGATATCATGTGGGGTAGACTTGGTTCCTGTCGGCAGTTCCACGTTTTTATTTTCGATGAACCGCGAAATCCGCGATGATCCTGATTGTTGTTCGGTAAAATACTCGTACGTTCGATCGGTACATACGAGGTTTTATGAAAATTGCTCCTTGAGTTGCATCCTTGAGTTACTCCTGCATCTGCATTTTGATGTCCGGCACTTTTCTCGCGTTCCAAATCCTTTACCGTACCGTTGCTGAGCGAACCGAATGTTTATAACGTATTACGTAACCATTTCTTTTAACGCGCTCAAGTCTACCGATGCGAATAACCTCAAAATTACACTTGCGCGTGAAGCGCATGAACTCTACGCGCCCCAGCAGCAGTGCGCTACGGACACAACAAAAACAATTCCTAAAGGTTCGACAGTCAGCAAAAACGTTCATCGTACCGTTTAACAAACACGCCTAAAGTAAAACTATTATTCGTACACATGTTTTCCGTTAAAATGTCATCTTCATATGACGCTTTACGAATAACAAATTCCGTACTACGCGTGCAATAGCTACAAAAACGCGTTGATTTTCGTTTTCAACGATTTTCAAAAGCGTACTTTTTTTTTTTTTTTATCACCACATGAAGAATCGGCCATAGTACGACGAAACATCCTAGCCGTATGCGATGCAAGTCTGAGAGGGAAGGAAGTAGGGAGGAATAGAATATGCTTTAACACCTGTGCGCGTGTATGCGTTCCCGGTGGAGGATTCGCGTGGAGGATATCTACATACTAATTGCTCTAGTACCAAATGTACATGATTTTTTCGTTGCAATAAGTGATTAGATAAATAAAACACGGATTAAACGTTTGTATACTTCTTGTGTCGTGCTTTTAAGAATTTTTTGAACATGTTTTACGAAAAACACACACACACACACACACAGACACACAAAATTAATAAAAATAATAATAATATTACTGTTGAGTAATATTTGTACGGAGAGAAAAAAGTAACACGAAGCTCAACGGTGCTCTATCCTCCGTACGCCGAAAAAATGTGCCACCGTTTGTGCGTACCGTGTACGATAATAATATAATAATGTAAAACGTTCTCCACAATTATTTTTATTATTATTATTATTATTATTATTATTATTATTATTATTACGTTATTGTTGTCGAGTTACGCGTCGGCTATGCACGTAGTAGGGGATTTTGATCGACGGACGGCGAACGTACATAATAATATAATAATACACGTTTACGGTGCACACGCCTCGACGATAATTCGCCGTGCGCTCTAGATCTCTAGATCTCGGCACGCGGCGGCAATGTGTGTCAGGTTATGAAAAGACGACGACGCGTGCACGTTCGGCCGTTATGTAGGTCACGTTCAACGGACTTCGGCGCACGTCCGTCCGGCGGATATAATATCGTATCGCTGCGATAATCGTTGTGATGGTAATACGAATAGTGTACGCCGTAACAGCAATACCAACGTTAATAGTAATAAATAACGATACTGCGCGTACGGTCTTGAACGTGTAGTGCAGGGGTCGGCAAGTGATTTATATTGAGGTCCTAAAGATTGAAATAATAAGTCGACGAGGTCCGGTGACAACGATCTTTTTCAGATCTTTATATTTTAAAAATAGCATTATAAAAATAAAAATTATTATTTGGTTATTACAATTAGTTTATATTAAAAACTACTTTAATAGGAAAATAAAAGTTGACAGCGTCCAGAGACTTGCCTTCCGCGGTCTCAGGTGATAACCAGAGGAAGAACTAGGAATTTTTACGCCCGGGGAAAATGTTAAAATTACGCCCGATCATAGACCAATAATCAAATACTCTTCTCGAGAATTTTTTTCTAATAATTTATGTGCAATCATGCTTATTGAGTTTTTACCTATTATCAGTGTTTAACAAAGTTAAAAATATCAAATTACTTGTTAATAATTACAAAAACGACACTTTAAAATTTTCGCCCAGGGATAAATCCCCGTTTTACACCCCCTAGTTCCGTCCCAGGTGATAACACTGGTGTTTTTGTTTCGGTCGGTTTTTTTCCCGTACACCGAAGTCTTGAACAAATGTCAATCACTGTTGTCCCGACCTGTAGATCTCGCATAGACCCGAGACGAGTGCGGGTGATCCGGTCGAAAACAGATCGCTCCGAGAGTTGTTGAATCGGTGTACGTCTGCTGGACGGCGGTCGATTTGTACGAACAGCTGACCGTAGGATTAAGATTGTTCGTTGCGCTCGGAGAAACGAACACCGAATACGACCGGATTGCGGTGCGCGAAAACAGAGGGACTGAGGGTGAGGATGGAAATTGAAAATAAGTACGAGCGGGGGACGAATTTTCCACTATACAGCAACCGGTGCAACGATTGTACAACGTCACCGGTGAGACGTAACACCGGGAAATTAATCGGGTCGAAATTCGGATCCAAGAAAACAGACGTCCGTTTCCGTTCGTTACTTACGGCCTGCACAGCGGCAGCAACGGACAGGACGAAGGACAAACGTTCGTATCCGTTCGGCGAAAGATCGTTACGACGCACTGCGCGTTTTACCATTACGTCCGTGTAACAACCGCGCGTTTAAGTATCACGCACCAGGACACAGGCGTCGGACGTTCGATTACGTTCAATTACAATATACGAAAGATAGTCATCGTGTTTAGGGCACGCGCGTGCGTACGCGTAAACCGGTTCGGTGTTTCGTGGCGGTTGACCTTTCTCTCCGTCGTCGTTAGAAAATTAATTATTACGCTGTTCCGCCGCGGAAAAATCGTCCACGACTATTACCGTCGAGACTTTCACCGAAACCCGTTTTTCCGCCGTACGTGCTAAAAAAAAAAAGAAAAAAAGACGTGCACATGAAAACGATTTACCGCGCGACCGGATTCCGAAGGGTTTTCATAGTTTCGCGCGCGCGGATCGATTACCGATCCCGCGGGGCACTGCGGTTTGTTGCGCGCAGAAATCTTTCGGTACTACAGAACGTAACTCGGCGTCCCCGAGCAGTCCGGGACCGGAATAACTCGAAAAACCATAACGTTTTTTGCGCAATTACCGACAGCAATTGTGACGGGATGAAGACCGTTCGGGGTCGTCCGGACCGAGACTTCGCGAGGTCGTTTGTTGACGACGGTTTAACGAGATTTCGACAGGATTGTGACTCCTTTTCCTTCGCTCTGTTTCCGCCGATACTATTACCGTGTCTCCATCACGTAAGAAACCCGCACGCGTATTTTATACCGACCAGTTTTGTATTCCGCCAAGGGATTCGCCGACGTTACGGTAGAGACGGACACGCCGAGTTATTAACCGCGGAACATATTTTCGCCGATACAACGTCAACAGACTAATACAGTTTCATTAACATCGTTTTCGCATCATTTCGTTTAAAATTTATACGTGAAAATAATTTCGAGCCGTTGTATGTGCTTGATGTCTTTACCCTCGAAACTTTCTCAGGCACGGCTTCAGAGACTTACCAGGAGGGGGAGCATTTTTTTTTTAGCTAACGCTAAATTGCAGATGGGGCTTAGAGAATATACTAACTTCGATGAGTGCAAGTTCGCCAATAAATAATCTCTTTTATTTACACGTTAAACTTGGTTTTAAAGCATTTTATATCACAAACTCCAGTCTCGATATTAGTTGTTTGCCCAAGTTAGTACCGAGTCCGACTACGGTCTTACATTATGATACACAACTCATATTAATGTCGTGATATGATTTTTTAGGCAAACAAAAATTGTTAGATAGGTATCGGATTAAACGATCGGGATTTTACAGTTCACGAGGACGAAAATGTGTTGAAAAAATTTTAATTTTTGAAAAGCCTGAGGGGGGGGCATGGCCGCAGTGGCTCCCCCGTTGGAGCCGCGCCTGAACTTTCTCCGAAACACCGACTTTGGTACACTACTGCGTCGCTGCACGCATACTAATGCGAACAAACGCACACACGTCTACAGCATTCGAATCGGTTCGCTATCGCAACGGGTTTCGAAACGAGTATTTATTTTTTTTAATTTTTTTTTTTCCCTTCCGCTCGCGCACGCACACAGCTGATAACCATAACAGATAATGGATCCGCGTACACGTTGTTATCGTACGTTTTTCGCGGGGTCGGCTGCAACGTGCGCACAAATATTTGCACACCGTTTTTTCAGCGGTTCGGCGTACGCGTAATAAACCTTCGCCGATCACTCCTCCGGTGCGGTGCAGTACGAAGCACTCGAAACGGGTTTGCCGTGTTCCGATCGGAACACCGTCGGGTCCGGGGACAACAACGCGCTCGTTGATTGTTCGGCGACACGTTCGCCCCTCGATATATTACCATGTGTTACCGCGTGTGTCTTTTTCCACCGGCCGGTCGTCGATGTGTATCTCGACTTGGTATGATTATTTTTGCGTTTCCCACTCGACCGACGCGATCGTGCCCAGCACCGACGCGCAGCGATTATTCCGTCGACGTTTCGTCGAAATCAATTCTTTCCCAGCCCCTCCCCCTTCCTAACCCCCGGTCAAACCGTTGCCCGACAGAAAAATATCCGCCTCGATGGAATTTTTCGATTTCGACCGTAATGAATTTACGACCACAGCTGTGCTGATTTCTTACGTTTCGAATATTTTTAATACTTTTCTGTAAAGTTGATTTTAAAATAATGTTCGGTTTTGTGTCTCTGTTTTTGCGAAACGCGTTCGAATCATACATCGAAATTGCTTCGTGCCGTTAGATACATTAATAATTATATATTTTCATCGCCATAAACACGCATAACACATACGGGTGCGACAAGACCTGTCGCTTTTCTAAACTTAGTGAATGATTTATCAAGAGGAAGGAGTGGCGGGATGTGGTAGGTGGAAAGTGTCATTTCATGCGAGTATGCATTTCATTCGAGTAGTTTTGCTGTGGGTTTTGATAACATATCCCTGGATCATTAGGAAACGTACATAATAAAAAAAATAAAAGAGTCTTTGGAAACGTAGTTGAAAGGTTATACGTAACCGATATCACTTCAGATTTTGACAGCGTGTCTCGCTCTGTTCTGATCCAAATATGTTATACGATTGAAATGTTAAAATCGCACGCTTTAGATCAGAAGTTGGGTTTGTATTCATGATTGTTTATTTAACACGATTTAAAAACGGTTACGATTTTTGTATTTAATGTTATGAAATCAAATAAATCACAAAATGACACGTCGCAGTACCGCCGAGAGCTTTCAGCCGTGAACATTTGTCTTCCGTAATGTTATGAAAAACAACTGACTGCGCTCTATTTTTTAATTTTTTTATTCGATCTTCACTGGCGACAGCCGCTCACTAAAACGTTGAACGAAAAGAGTACACATATCCCGATACTTGAACAGTTGATCCACGCGCATCTGGAACACGAATAAACTGATCATCGATCGTCTAATACGTGAACGCGCAACGATTACAATCGCAGTCATGTTCGCATTATTTTTCTGTCGTCACGTGATGAGTAACATCGACGGATCCGGTATTATGATAACTCGTAAAAAACGCTAAAAACGATTTCGTCGTAAAACATTAGCATTTTCGATCGATGTGCTCATTGTTACCCAGCTCGAATGACGGGATAAAGGACGACAAACGTCCTGCGCACGTCGAGAATAATGTTCGGCAATCACGTTCGTTTCCCATCGAACGACGTCATCGCGCACTCGTTGGCCAAATATCTTTAAATTTCATTTTATTGATTTTAAATTCGTATTTTTATTCGGTTAGCTCATCTTAAATATTCGTAGAAACATTTTCCGAACAAGTTCGCTAATAACGAACGAGCCGAGCGTCTGAAAACGTTTATTATTCACTACTTGTAACTGAACCGAATTTGAACCAGTGTCCATAATCCTAGCCGATTAAAAAAAAAAAAAAAAATGAACTATTGCGTTCGAATTTCCTCTCGTTGTAACAGTAAGAAATTTTTATGTTTCGCTCCCCCTCCCTCTGAAAAACTATCCCAAACACGTCACCGGGCACTAGTAACACGCGCGTTACGTCGTTACGATACCGTGGCTTTGGGTTCGCAACGGTAACGCACCGCTGCACAGGGTCCAGGTCGGGTGGACGGTCGTTGCAGAACGTTTTTTTTTTTTTTTTTCTTTTCACGCACGTTAAACGCCGCAACGTATTTTTTTCTCTGTCCAACTCCCGTCTGTCGGTTCGGATTTCGTAACGACCCGTGAACATATACGTGCACGCACGCAGTTGTTGCCGTACGCGTTAACCCGCCGTAAGTGTTTCGTTCGCATACGAAATTCCGGAAGAAAACGTTTAAATCGCATTCGACACCGCGAATCGGCACAGTCGTACGGATACACGCGCGCGCGCAACGTGCGAATACGTTTGGTAACAACGCGCGCGCGTAAATCGTCGGAACGGGTATGCAATCCGGATGTTGACCTTCGGCGGCGGCGGTCCGTGAAACGTTCGTGCGCGGTCTTCGGACATCGCATCGGACGCCGGCAAACCGCGAACGGCACGTCGGGACGGAGAAAAATCGAAAACACGACAGGGCACTAATAATATGTACGATGTGTCGTCGGGTCCGTATAACAGCGCGTGAGCGTGTACGGTAAAACATAATACGAAAACAGATCGCGTCGTGTTAAGTACCAACGACGGAGGAAGAGAGAGAGAGAGAGAGAGAAAACGTTGAGTTCCCTTAGTCCGGGGCGAAACTCCTTTCGCCTAAAAATATCCTTCCTCTTATCGACGAAAAATGATAAAATAGTTTCCTCTTTTCGTCCACGGTTTCACGTTTAATATTCTGGAAAGCACCGTCTCGAAGTGACAATCCTGTCTGGTATGATATGGTCAACTCTACCCGTTGGAGAAGTGTAACGAGAACGTGTGAAGAAAGAGGAAAGTCATTTGTGGGCGAAAGGAGTTGCGCCCTCGGTCTCGAGACGTGTACTAAATGCGCGTAATGATATTGTTGTTTTTAAGTGTCGCGTGTAATAATATATTGCACTGCTGCTGCTGCAAAAGGCGAAACTAGGGGTGGATAGAGTGTTTTCTATCCTAGTTAGACAATTCCACAGCTCTCTCGGGTTGAAAATTACGGATCTCGGAATTTTATCCGTTGAAGTTGAGCTAGTCTAATCTACTTATAATAATAATATATATGTATATATAATAATAATCTAATCGTCTAATCGTTCATAAACGAAATAATTATCAAGTGCAACTTGTTCCCGTTGTTCAGTACGCTATCATATCGTTTTTGAAAATTTACTGTTCTCGATATCGAGAGGGATGTTGTAAGCTCGTTAAACAATGAAGCTTAAAGCTATGTTCACGCGGGCTTAGTACTTGGCCAAGTCACTAAGGCAAGTTTTTAGTAATCCCAGTACTAGTTATAGTAGGTATTTTAGTCAAATTACTTGAAAACAATTCTATTTTTTTCTGCCGAGTTGGACTTGCTACTCGCACTTGTTTATCTACTCGTAAACCAATGTTGACACTACTGTCATCGCTATATTTAGTAAAACCGCGAGTAAAATTCGTTATCAGTTTCATTCTTTTGTAAAATATCATTCAATATTTCTCTCGATATTTCCTGTGGACCATTATTGAAATACGAGTATTAAATATAACTTTGTGATACTTTTGTAATTTTGTAGCTAAAATAATCTTAATATTTTAGCTTTTTAACAATTCGCCCTTTAGATATAGAGTCAAAAGTAAGATAAAAATGTATTAATAATTAAAAATATGATTATTGACCAATAATATTAAAAAAATCTTATCATAGGTTAAGACAAAAAAACTTAATTAAAACCACTTTTAAAACAAATATATAAAAAAACTATATAATAATGATAAAATAATACATTGATTTTGGTGCTACATTCCTACAAAGCTGATCCCTAGAACGAACAATAATTAATCTTACAACATTATGAGTAGACACACACGCTAGAAGCGATTTAGTACTCGACTTAGCAACTTGCTTTAGTGATTTGGCCAAGTACTAAGCCCGTGTATACCCGGCTGAGTAAAAGAAAATTTGTGTTAATGTTAAATTTTAAATTACACTGCAGAATTTGTGTACCAATTCGAATTACTGCGGATTCGTTCAGAGGGGAACGATGGGATCGTGTCAAGGACCATGCACCGCTGGATGTAAACAAGGCCCTCAAGCACAAACCGAAATGTTTCGGGAACCAAAAGAATGATGCGCTTCGTCTTCTACCCTCAATACATTATATCTCGAGGAAGGCTTGGGACGGTGTAGGGAATACCAAAACCAAAGGATACGTATTGGATCACCTGCTGTCGTTCGGACGGAGTAGCGCGGCAGTTCGACCATAATTAATTATATAATTTATTTATTAAGCTCGCGATCCACTCGATTTTGACTTGATACGGTTATACAGCAGTACGCGATACAATAGTACACGTTGGAATCAACATAATCGGCATTCGACGAGATCGTCGCGTCACGCGATATTGTTTCGTAAAAATTAAAATATTTTCTGCAAAACGAGTGCGTGCACGACGAAACAACGCGTTCGACGTGCACGAATTACAATTATTCTTATTATTCATATATCGCACTTGATTTTTGATCAGGTCAAAACATTATAATAATAATAATAATAACCATCTGTTGGCCTATTAATAGAGCGTGGCACGTGCTCGTAACTTTTCGGCCAAACTGGTACGTTTCCAACGATCTCCCGAGGTTTTATAATATCCACCCGATTGATCCCGCACACCACAGCATCCGGGTTTCCGCGTTGACGCGTTATTTTACATTTTTTTTTTTTTTTATTAGTTTTAAAGTTCCCCTGCATTTATCGTCTAAATCATGTAGGATTTTGATCTTCAATATTTGTACGTCGGATAACGTTGGCGAACTAATTAAGTTATTAGATCGAGATGAACCCATCAAATTAAAGAGTACAACAACAAATGTTCACACCATACAAATAAACTACACAATATTTACAAAATAAACAATACGTATAACTCGTCAGCTGAAAAACATGTTGTTGGTTAATAATTGATTATATTTGATTTATTCATTCGGTCAGATTTAGGTTCAAATCATGTCTTGACGAATATATGATTTGACTTATCAATTGAGAATAATCAGTTGACTTGATGAATCTAATTGAATGAATTGATTCGTCAAAGTGAGTCTTAATTCACATCTCTAAACAGTATGGAAATAAGTGAAATACGAGTATACGATTGAATGCAACGCACAAACATAATTTCAGTGACTAATTATCTAGTATAGACAAGTGGTTCTCAATCAGTATGAAGCCAATGACACTTAGCTAGAACTTAAGGTGAATTTTTTTTGTAACCACGAGAACAAAAATGTTCTCAAAAAATACAAAATAATGAGATCTATTTGATTTCACTCTTTTAGTAACATTTTTTTTTTCGTATTAGATTTTTTACATAATTACCTAAGACACAGTTATTGCTGTTTGGTTAATACTTAAGTTAATTATTACATTGATTGTCATATCTAATAATAATTAGTAATAATGTACTTGAACGTACATGAGTGCACACAATATGAGAGAAAAATTAAATTATTATAAAATTCATTATATAACAATTATTTATTGATTATATAATTATATAATAATTACAATCGTTATGAGCGTAAGTTCAAAAATTATTATATATTTATATGCAGTGATACACTGCAGTATACTCGTATAATATTATTTATATTTATGCCAAAATAATAACGGGAAAATGATATATTTCGGGTTTTCGACCGGATACGGAGTTCTACAAGTTATATTTTTTTCTGTAAGCACATTTCAATCGCTGCGTCAAGTGTTTCGTGAACATGAATGACATCGGTTAAGAAAGCTAAAAAAGTTGTCGAAAAAGACATTTTTCCTAAGCCATATAGTTATGCGGTTCACATTACATATTATTACGAAAGATCTCTGCGTCCCATTTCGAAGTCAAACATATACTAATATGGTGTATACATTGTCCCGCCGTTTGTGCTTAACCCTTTACCAAGTATTGGAGATAAAAAAGGCTTGGGACTGGGAAAATGATCTGTTCTTCTCTCCAATTATATAGAAATTTGGAACACAAGTATTGTTTACTATTCAATTGTGTGGTTTGTATTTTTGGGTCCCATAGTCTTAACCCTTTCGGGAATTAATGAATTTTTCAATAAACAGAAATTAGACATTTTAATATAAAATATTTCCATATTTTTATATATATTTATCAAAGTAAAGTGCCGTATACAATATAGTTGGTCTCTCTTTTCTATGAAATTTTGCATTTTGATGTACCTAATCATATTTTACACGCATAAAATAATTTTGATACAATATGGTTAGAGTTGCAATTATATTAGATAAGAATATTATAAAATGTTTAACATATTATTACGTACTTAGTACTATATTGACCTTCTTTAATAATAATTTTTTTCAGCACTGATTTATCAATGCATATTCAAATATATTTAAATTATACAAACTAATATAACAAAGAATTATACATGAGGATCCAAGTACTTGCTGGTTATTTATTTATTTTTTAATTTCAACGTCATATCTCAACTCAATTTTTCCATTTGTTCAAAGAATAGAATTTATAAATTAGAATGAATAATGTTTGGATCGATTTGAAGACAAAGGGAAACACTATTAAAATATTTGTTTTTTTGGTTGATCACTTTACGTCTGCGTTGATTTAATGGTGAGTGTCGTATCATAATTTCTTGACAGATTAAACGTAAACTAACTTCACATGGTTTGTTATGCCTATTATGAGTGTTGTATAATATACTCGAGTATTTATTTCAATTATATCGTTATTAAATAAAGTATAAATAAACATACATAACGTTTATAAGAAATTCGTTGACAAATATAACCAAATATAATATATTTTTTTTTAATTTTACTTAAAAATTTAAAATACTATCGTTATTATTATACTTCTTCGAAGTATCATTATATTAATATTTAAGTACATAATTCCAAAGTGTATCGTGTAATCGTTTATTTTATACGTTAAATTTTCAATCGTTTGCATCTGTCTTTGAAAAATAATGAATGCGGTCAACTTAAAAATAGCAGTAATGATTATTATTATTTTTAAAGATTACTAACGAAAACTAAAAATAATACTAAAAGTAGTTTTCTACCGGTATAACTTGAAACGTCGTTTGCAAATCAATTTTATGCACTAAAAATGTTGCAAATACAGTATCGCAGTACCATTTGCTACGTCGAGTAATTTTTATTTCAATTTTAATTTATTCCAACTGAACACGTTGGTGACCCACCGAGCATGCAAGTATTATACACGCGCGTTCTTTTTCTTTTTTTTTTCTTTTTTATTTACGTAATCGCAATCGATGCGTATACAGATTATGACGGGAAATAATTACCAAGTTGTTGGATTTCAATAATATTACAGTACGTTCACTGCGTAAAAAAGGAGGAAAAAATAAAACAATACGTGCATGAAATATTAACAAAACATTGTTCGCGATGGAACTTGTACTACAAGCCCGTCGATAAATAATCAATTATCATATTCCGCACATTCTTATATTTATACGTGTGCGCGTGCGCGCGCTCATCGTGTAAAATTGATCAGGTGTTTTACAAAACGTCTTGGACCGAACGATGAAACGGTTTTAAACGCGAATATGCAACGGGGTGTTTCATCACCGTTCGACTCGTTATGTAACACTCGCGTCACCTTGCATCGTGCTTACGTACAAAACGGTCTTGAAGTTCATATACTGCGTTCACATCGTCACACCGTTACTCGTTGCCGCGCGCTAATCGCACAAACACAATTAGCATAACGCACTCGCTGGGCAGATTTAACGCCGTTAAGCCGTTGCAATTAGGTTAAAAATGGTTTCCGCGGCCCGTCGAATGTTGTTACGGTTTTCTACGGCCACGTGGCCGTTATATTAACGCGATCGCGCTCATATGTGCCCGTGACGTGGGTCCTCTTGATCTCCACGTGACGGTCAATCGCTTCCAGGGGCGGCATTTCAGTTATCTCTAAGGGTGTGCACCCGATTAAGGAGGCCGATCTTTCCCCACCACCGGGTTACGATTAGCTGTGATTAGCCGCGGTGCATGCATAATATTAAAGATTGGAAAACTGAAGGCCAAGGCGGCCGGGCCATGTACCAGTGACGACTAGGCAAATAGCCAATAATTGAAGATGAAAAAAATTCAGGATGTGCGAGTGCACGCCTTGCTCTCCCCCCCAAATGGTGCCCCAGATCGTTTCCGTGTGATGAGTGTTCCCGGACGGTGAGTGCAATAAAACGTAAAAATGTACGATAGTTGTCGTACGGATCCGACGAATATCCGTAGCCAATTTAAATAACACGTGCGACATCAATTATTACAATAATTGTTCAATTATTAAACTGCGTTCTGAACCGGCCAACATAATCGCACGTGTACCCTTTGTTCGATCAACATTCGGATGAGGCCAAGGATCAGACATGCCCTACCACCCCTGAAATGTTTTCTTGAAATGGAATTGAATAATTTCAAATGCCTATTGAATTTGAAATTTTAAAATTTGTTAGTCCAAAAACACACTTAGACTGTTGACCTCCCCCCACCTCCCAGAAAAATTTTTTTGCTGACTAATGACCCCGTGTAAGCCGCGCACGGCTTGTTATGCTATCTCGGGCACAGTTTTTCGACCAACTGTCACGTTCGAAATTGTATTTATCAAACGCTTAGTGTATATACATATGTAATACTATCACTGATATCATCGTCATATGTAGTAAATTATAGTGTTCGATCACATAATATGTTGTCGTCGTTCAATATGCATAGCGCCATCGTCTCGAACGCATTTGTTTTTTTTAGTTATATTATCATTCTTATTTTTCTTTATCATTTTCTTCATCTCCTTTTTCCTCTTTTTTTTTCACATTTCGTCTCCATACTATGATATACCTACTCGTAATGTACGAACAACTTTTTTTATTCACGAAACCCCGAAAACGCCCAAATGCCAATTTTAAACCATAACTCGTAAAAAATTATAGATGCATCATTCAGTGATTTGTTTTTTAATCTGTTGCTTCATCATATTCCTATACCGTATGAGTACAAGGTATTTCAGTAATTTAGAAGATAATGAAAAAGCATTAGACAGCGTACGTCTCATTTATTTTACGTTTTCTCCATATTAATACTATAATATTTTTAGAGCACCTCATTCTTCCTAAAGTCCTATAGCCTCAGTTTTTTTAAATTTCGAATCCCTCGAAAAGCACGAGGGACTAAATTAAACTCCCATTTCTTGTATAATAGTTTAAAAATAATGTTGATTGTCTAGAATTTCTGCATAAACTAAATATTCATACTCAACATGCTCGTTCCACTAAGTATAGTCCCACTTTTTTTCAGTCGCCTGAGACCTAATTATGTACTTAATATGTTATTATGTAATGAGTACATAATTAGGTCCCTGACGAGTAACTGCGTATACATCAATCATTCGCTTAGTGCATACTTAATATAGTATATTTACTGTTATTAACTAAGTACAGATTTTTTATTTTTTTATTCGATATTGTCACTCAAACATCATGATGTATTAAAAAAAAATAAAAATACATTATTAATTTTTTACTATACAAATATGTACTTCTACATAGTCTTCATATTTAAAATGTTCTGTTATGTTTGTCGTTTCCCTTGTAACATATCGAGTTGACTATTGTATTTTAATCATATGCGTAGGGTGATCAAATATATTGGGGGGGGGGGGCTGCAAAAACAACAATAATAATAAAAAAAAAAAAAAACTAAACTAAATGAAAATATGACTACTCGACGAAATGAGCAAAAATAATACAAATAATTCTGGGGGGGTTAATATTTGCACTGGGGGGCTAAGCCCCCATAGATATGCTTATGATTTTAATGTACATTTTATTTTGTTTCTGTCAGTTGAAATAATTAAATTAACCAACTAAAAAAAAAAAATTAATATAATACAAATATTGTTTAGTATAATTTATGAGTTATAAGCTTACTAAGTAAGTATTTACTGAGTATTTTACGAAGTATAAAATGATAAATACATTTTTTTTCACCCGTTTAACAGTACTTCGATACTTGATTATCGATGAAAGAAAGTATACGCGCGTTTCTGCTCATCTTCCATCCATGTATAAACGCAGTCCTAAAGTTGCTAATGGTAAACGGTAAAACGTTTGAATTCTATTCAATTCAGACGTGGATGTGTTCACGGAACCTCTAGATTATTCTCGTACAGTTTGAGAACCGTTGTTATGAAACAACGCATATTTTAACCGCGTGTAACGACAAAAATGGTAATTACAAATGTAAAAGAGTAAAAAAAAAAAAAAACCGATTGTTACGTCGCACACGTAACTGCAGTACGACTCAATATTATAATACGTCCTCCGTCCGTAGCGCGTTCAGCCCCCGCAATGTCGTCGCGTACTGCTCGCTGTAACCGAAATAATTCCTGGTCATAGATATGCGAACGCGATGGGCGGGGTTCGACCGTTTAACGTGATTACAATGTGATAATGATAATAATTATAATAATGTATCAAGTGACGCGGTCGTTTGGAAAACAAAAGAAAAAAAAATAGGAAAAAACGCATGACGACCGTGCGCATAATTACACGAGACGACCAACTCGTATTTAACGTGCGTAAGTTTATGGGCAACAGATACGGGTGCAGCCTAAAATATAGAACCGATTAATTTGAAATGTACACGGGTTGACCGGTGTAATGCTGCGCAACCGATACATTTCATATTTCAAGTTTATCGCAGGAATCGCAAAAATATTTAGGCGAAAATTGATCGAAACGTTATTTTTTTCAAAAAGAAAAACGGAGAGAAACCACGTGGCTCTAACACGTTAAAGTATTAACAAAAACATTATTAAAAAGATTAATAATTTATTATAAACGATCAACTGGTTTTCATAATAGCGATATCGATAAAATAAAATGAATAGATTCAAAAGGTTTTGCCAGGAATGCTATATAGTATTAAATGTTGATACATGATAAATGAAGAAAAACATACTTCGTCAACTCCGTATTACACAACGATAAGTAAAAATAAGAAAAACGCAAAAAAGTCAAATACTTTGGAAATTAAGATAAAAAAGTAATTTTATAAGTTAATTAGTTATTGTTGATAAGTGTTCATAATTTTTTGAACTCAATGAAGTATATGTTTAATTCAAATAATTCGAATTAGCTGGGCGGCTACTAGTAGAATGTATTAAAATTTAGTGCTATGGTTATACTATTAAAATATGTATACGAGGGATATAAATATTCTTGTACGATTAGTTATCGAGTCAGAAATGATAATAGTCACCGAACTAGGTTAACTTATTTGCATTAAATAAAAACAATTATAAATACTTCTACATATTAATGAATTCATGAAATTACTTAGCATATTCCCGATATCACAACTCATCTAACTAAAAAAAGAATTTTTTTTTTTTTTACTTGGCGATATTTTTCGTACGTAGTTGACGAAGAATGTTTTTACTGGGGCGTACTGGGATGTACCGCACTGCTCTGCGGAGCAACAATAACATTTTACACATCAGTTTTATTATTATTACGTCAGGTGACGGACGACAGACGCGTTTTACATGGTAATTATCGGATGAAAAATAAAAACGTGTGCCTACGGTTTTAACTAGGTGTTGTTCGCTGCGGCGACGTGAGTGAATTAGAATTATATCGGTTTTTTTTTTCGATCGAATTCCTCTGCGCGAGACGATAAAAATGTAATATTTCGCTCGGCAGCTGTTATTATTATTGCACATTGTTAACGTGTACACGCAGAACAATATCTCGTATCGAACAGTATATTGTAATACGTATTGTTACAACACGTGACTTATTACCGGTGACATTAAATGAACCCCGGTCGGTCATGAGAATTACCAACCAAGAGTTACATAACAGTCTAGACCGTGACGGTTACCATAAACCATTAGCATTTCGGACATTGGTACCGCGGATAAAACGTATAACAGCATAAAACCGTGTTTATATCGATCAGTGGCGCCGAACACGTACTTCGGGTAGTCCAACTGAACCGCTTGGAAAATTGCAATATTAAGAAATGGATAAAAAAAAATGTTCGTTAACGAAATCGTTTTACATATAGATTGGCAACATTTTTTTTCCATTTAAAACGGTATATTTATTCGAAGAGACGGATAACGAAAAAAAAATAAATAATATATATATATATATATATATATGTGTTTGGGTGTTTGAAAGCGTGAGCAATTGGAAGGGGAGGGTGTGGATAGATATAATTATTCGAACTGGCTACAGATTCCAATGGAAAACGGTGCGAATCAGTCGCAGATTTACGCGGGGCATCGGGCGAAACACCCAAATGTCCTGTTGTAGGACGGCTGCGAGGTATTACCGAAATTTTTTACTTTTTTTATTCCCCCCCCCCCCCAAAAAAAAAAAAAAAAAAAACGTACGCGTTTGCGCCGTTGATCGCCCATGTACCGTTTCCCGTTGTTCTCTGAGCGGGGGACGGGGTAACGATCAGATTCAATCGCATACGGTTCGGGTGTGTTCGGTTTCGGCTCGAACCATAGGCGGAGAAGTGATTTCGGAAACGTGTGCTGGCCGTCGCGGTAACGGGAACGCGGTCGAGAAAACGGCTTTGTTCTGCGTCCAGCGCACAATGTGTACCACTCGAAACGCAAACGAGCGCTCACGACGACACAAGCACGCGCAGCTCGCTAGTCCGAGTCCAAGACCCGCCGCGGTGAGGTCGAAACGTTCGATCAACCGTATTGCATCATCACATGTCTGTATGTACGATCGTTTCCAACGATCGTTGTTTAACATCGTCGTGCAACGCTCAACAACCTAACCCGGCTGCGTGCGCTTGAAACGATATCGATAACCGCCGTCCCCGTCGTTATGATTGTACTGCAGTGGCGACGTCGTCGCGCGGACCGCACGCGCGATCGAACAGGTGTTACGAAGACGGGAAACGACCTTAAAATGCGTATAAATATAAAAACAAACGGTCCGGCAAAGTAACCGCATTGATCGTTTTAGTAAATTAAAACCGCCGTCGACCGTACCGCACTGCGCTGTAATACAATACGTACATGTCCACGGGACGTCAAGTAATCCGTTTTGCTGCTGTTTACTCATCGTGCACACAACGCGACATACTTTCGTCGGACACGACGTACGGTAAAAATAAATGCCGAATTCCTCCGTGCGGAGGAAGACGTTGTCACTGCTGTGTACATTATTTATAAACGCGTAACGCATATCGAAATCGGCGATCGGTGTACACTCGTTCGTGTACATGACGCGGCGGGAGAATAAAAGATGATCGGAATATTGGTGCGACGGTCCATAGGGTTCATAACGAAAGAAATGAAAAACGCGGTACTCTTCGAAATTTAATATTCAGAGGCGCAAAAATATTTACAAATTTACAATGTTTACATGGTTTTGAGAAATTACCAACAAGTCGACAAGTTAAATTTGAATAATACGTTAAAAACCAAAATAATAATGATAGAAATCGAAGTGAATAAAAAACACGAATAAGTTCATACAAAGTAACTGATGATTGAAATAAATATAAAACATAAAATAAATACAATATATGATTTATGATAAATAATAAATTAATGGTTACACATGGTTATATTATTTAAAAATTGTCCTATATTAATATCTTTATTAAAATAGATCTCACGTTCATTGTGTAGTTTTTGTTGCAAACTATTAATTATTTTTTTAACTTTTAGACATTAAGGTATTGTTTATATTTGATTAAAAGAGTTCTTTCAATCCGCTTTGTCGCTTCATCTTGTCCTATACACTGAACTACTAACCAAAATGATGAATTATTTGTTCCTACAAGTTTATTAAAATATATATTCCAACCTTCACGAAAATTATCAGTTCTGTTACCATTATATAAAAGTGATTTCATGCACATTCCAAGTGTGGAGAAAATATTGTGCTCTCAGACTTCTCACTAACATAAGTTTCGTCAAATAATTTTAGTAATGGTAACAATTGTACAAGTGTTGTTGTATATTAATAAATCATTCCATCTATTACTTAGCTAACTCTTACTTCGCTTATATGAGTTAATCATACCGTAATCTATGATATATACTAAAATCTATGTCAATTCGATATAAGAAACATATACCTAATTTTTTATCTTTTCGCCGTGTAGAGATTGGCATAAATGAAAAATAAAAATACCCTTTGACTTGCACGCATCACCTAACACGTCATTTGTTGCATTCAAAATTATTTTCACTCGCAGTCACACTCGAGGTTTTCAATAGATCGTTGGTAAAATAAAATTAAAAATAATCGTTCATATTTTAGTCTTTTTTTTTTTTTTTATAAATAACAGTTTGGAATACCTTGAATATTGTAGATCGTACCCAGTATTCCACGTTTGTAAGGACCAGGCCCGGCTCAAGTGTTTAAACAAACATAGGCCAATTTAGTTTTTGCCACCCCTTACGTGTAAACATTTTATCAAATATTTTTTTTTTATACATACAAAAAGGAAAAATCCTACTTTTTTATTATAATAATAATAGAAAAATAATTATTTTATTAAAATGTAATTCGTTTAATATCCAAGACGATGGATGTACTTTTTTTTTTTGATTTTTTTTCTTATAAATACCTTTTTGCTTTTTTATGCCTTTTTTTTACTTATAAATACATTTTTTGTGTTTGATTTTCAATTGATTTTATAATTTAGTTTAGGTATTATCGATACGAATCGATAAGACCTTATGGAGGCGGTGCATTTTCGATGTTACGTTTAAAATTATTAGTAATCTTAATTTAGATAATTATTTATGCATGAAGTAGGTACTCATCAATAACTTTGGTGGACGTCAAAATATCATTTTCTCTGGACAAAAATTTTTTAAGCCCAAACCGTCAACGTTTTACTGAAGATAGCTTATCTAAGAACATGATGGTGAATTTTTTTTATAACTAACTAGTTAGTCTATTTAATTTTGAAGTAAATTTTTTAATTGCTTTTTATACAAATCAAATGCTTTTATGGCCTTTTTATACAATTTAAATGTTTTTTTTTTTATTGATTATATTGCTTTCAAATCCGAACCTTAGTTATGACCGATACGCGTTTTTCCTTACCGCTCAGCACTCGTGTGTATAAGTGAGGTGCGGTCAACGTATTCGGTTTGTTTTTTCGTTTCACAGGAAAAATGTACCACGTCAACGACTTTGAATATTGTACACTTCGTTACACGCGACAATTCTATTACGCTATCCGTTCGTGCGGTTCGGAAATAGTAAGTGCACTTGGTTCAATCGCCACGTAGGAAATTGCGTACGGGAACTTACCGATCGTCGGTTACCGGTTTAATTGTCCTTAACGAGTCCCGAGTGCATCACATGGTTTGTCTACGTATTTTTTTTTTATTTTTCGTCACAATATATTGCAGCCCAACTCCCGTTAATCATGCCCACTAGCATTATATCTCTCCGATACGGTCTGTCTATTTTTTTCTCCTCCGAGGCCCAAAAGAGGAGACGTATTTTACTCTTCCCCCACCTCCGAATGGAAGTTCGTGAGCATGTGGAATTTTTTTTTTTTAGTGGGTGGCGAAGGAACAGCCACGCGCAATTACTTTTTGTTTCTTTTTTCCTTGACGATCGACTAGCGTAAGAGGTGCGCACGTGTAGTTTTGTTATTGTAAATTGCGTAGACTTCGCACTCAAAAAAAAAAAAAAAAAATAGAAAAACATTTCGAAACGTATTACAGGAAACCGAATGCGCGCCCGTACGACCGCGTCCCCTACTCCTTCCTACGTCACGTCGAAATTGCGAGAAGCTTTTCCGCGTTGACCTCGAACACAGCACTTACCGCGTTGCTCGTAACGCTTTACGAGTACATAAACGTAGCAAAAAAAAAAAAAAGCAAACGATTTATCGTTTTTAATTCAAGCGCACACTGTACTGTTATTATTTTTGTACGGCCGAGTCGTGATAGTTTGGAATTGTCGACGGTTTCAATGACTTTTGAGATCCCCATGAACGCGATTTAATAGTACTGTGCGATGATGTTAACCTAGAACCCGGATAAACTTCAATTATTTCACGAACGATTCTTATTGTCAACGCACGGAACTGTGAACAGTACAGTAAATAAAATAAAAACGAAATTTCGAATAAAAATGTGTTTAATTGTATTTGGTTAAGTATATTAAATTGAATATGCATGTGCGATCGGTAATTACCTAACGGCAGCTCGTTACGGCTAACGACGAACAGTTTATTATGTTTGTTACTGCGTTTTAATGAGATTTATTTCTTGGTGGTGGTAACACCTACGCGTTAACGAATTCATAACTCGCGTTTGCGAAAATTGTACGAATGTGCAAATTAAAGCGTAAACATCGAGATTCCTATAGACCTAGGACAAATCGAGCGTTTCCTATAACACTTGTATACTTTTTTAACAAGAAATTACTTAATTACGGAAAACCAAGCATTGCCACTAATGGTAGCAGTGGCGCCAAAATCCATGTTCATCTATGACGGTCGCCATATGGGTACAAATTTATTTTGGGGTGGGTACCCCGTGGCTGGGACACTAAAATAAAGTTGAAATCTATGAAAAAATATTTCTTGAGAAAATATTAAATTAGATGAAGAAAACAAGTTATAATTCGTATCTTTCTAGTAACTGATAAGAATACTGTACACCTAAGGAATAAATTGTTTATATTTAATACAACATTTCTAAAATTTCTGTTGGTGGGCAAGTGGGTTGGTTGGAAGATTATGTGACTCGCCATACATATAAATATAAGTTTCGGTGCCACTGAGGGATTGTGAACGAGATCATGATAAGAAAAAATAGATTACGCTACAATCTCATAAAGTTCGGAAAACAGAACAATAACTAATTTAAGTGACTACCGACTTGTAATTGTTAAACTTTAACAGTGTGTATGTAAATCGTATTCGTGTCATATGTACAAAACAGTTATTTAAAGAATGAAACAAAATTCGCTTTATGTTGTATTTTTCGAGACGATGCGTGTGTAGGTACGTGGCGCGACAAAAATACGTGTAGAATCAAGAGAATTAATGCAATTATATTTTTTCCTCCAAAGCATAAAACAATGGGGCATAACTTAAGCCTTAGCCAAGGATATCTGCGGCCAAACACTAATTCGGTATTACCAGTGGTCTAGAGCAGTGCTAACTTACAATTTTTTTTATGCGGAACCCCTATCAAAATTATCTTCAAAAAAAGAGGTTACCACTAAACAAAACAATAAACGGCGACAATAATAATACACCTAGGCCGGGTTGCATAAAGATCAGTCTGTAAATTTGTTACTGGCCCTGTAACTTATTCGTTCTGTTAAGTTTTACTGATCGATAATATCATTGAGATGTTTCACAAAGAAAAATTAATTTTATTGATAGCTGTGGTTACCAAATAAATTAAACCGCATTTTATGTGATAAATAGTAATAACGAAAATTATATTAACTTATTGATGTATATAAATATTGTGAATAATATTTGTAATTGATAATATCGGTTATCATTAATATATCTGTAAGTTACCGAACCAAAATCGGGTCTGTAGTATACAGGTCCAACAATCAGTAACTTACAGAGCTGTTAACACTATTTGGCGTTTATGAAACACCCAATTTTAATTACCGACCATTAGTGCGTTATCAGTCTGTAAACTGTCTGCAAGTCGTTAACGAACGTTTATGCAACCCACCCCTAATATACTAAATACAGCAAAGTTATTACGATATCGATAATGTCGTCGTACCGTTGTTGCCCTTATTGTCATCATTAAAACCCATTGAAAAATAAATATGCTTCCTGCACAGCGTCGTGTCATAACAAAACGCACGGTATCGCAAGACACGATCGTATTGAAACCAGTATACGTAATGGGGGTTTTTCGATCTTTATTATACTGCACAAGTACAAAATTACAATATAATATATAATATTGACTATAATATACTATTTTGTAAAATTAAAATATATCAATATTTTATAAACGTGCACGCCTAACACGACTTTTTAAAGATTTTTCAAAGTAAACTTTTTGAATATTTAGAAAAAAAAGAACAATTAAGTGGAACCCTTAGGTGATCACCGCGGAACACAGTTTAAGGAGCACTGATCTAGAACGTAGCGCAAAGGCTCGACACGAAAGACCGATTCGGTGTTAACTCAACGTATCAGGTGTTGTACCTGTTCGACCGAACGCGTTTTGTTTGAGCTGGTCGCACACTACGCGTTTTAACAACTTGTTTTGGAAACAAATATTATCGGGCCAGCGTACACGCGGGAAACGGTGGTACAATACAATGTTTAATTTTAGATGTTGCCGCGTCCAAAACGGTTAATGTGATAAGCCTGCGCGTTTCGAAGCGTTCGGACGCGCGGTTTTTGTCCCCGGCGCGACCCGTATGATGATGCGTGTTCGATTTCCGGCGTTCGAACGCCGCGTCGAAAACGCGTAGTGTGTAACCAGCTTTTAAAGCTCGTTGAAAACTTGTTGCGTTTATTTCTCAAAAACAGAAAAAAAAAAAAATCGTCGGCCGATTGTGCATCCGTTAACTGTCGTCACGTATTCGTCCGTCAGCCAACCGGTCGGCATCAGCACTCCGGCCGCCGCCGCCGCCTCCTCTACCACTACCACGGCGGTAGCCGTAGACCGTCTCATGTAACCGCGGTCACCGCGATGGTAGCGGAGGCGGCGGCGGCGGCGGTGGATCGGTACACGGAGAGGGGGATCACAATCGAGCGGGGTGGGGTACCGGTCCCCCCTCCCGCCGCGTAACGCGTACAAAACAATATACGCATCGTACGCGGCGGCGACGGCGTTACACCAACAAACGCATAATAATAATAATCGCTGCAGACGACGGAGCCGCCGCCGCCGCCGCCGCAACGCGCACCGGCCAAGCAACAACCGCGCAGCACCACCGGCTTCAGTCGGCTCTGTCGCGTTCGCCCGGGAACTACCGTCGTAACGCTCTCCTCCCGTTCAGTTGTCTTCCGTCGGACGCGAAACCGTCGTCCACACCGACCGCGCACGAATCATTTTAGTTATTCCGCGTTCCCGCGCCGACAACCGACCGCGAAACGTTGTCGACCGATTCGGTCTCGACGATTTATTTTCGTTTTATTATTATTTTTAACACCGTTTAAACACGTGTCCCATGGCATTTTCCGTTCTCCCCGTCGCACCGTGACTCGACTTGCCGTTCACCGTACGTACACGTGTTTGTGCGTCGAGAAGAACTTTTTTTTTTTTTTTATTTTTTATGTTAAATTTTCCGTTTTCTATTCCGTTATATTACACGACCCGGCGATACATGGATACTTCGGCCTGATCGCCGCACCGACTCGCACGCACGCATCGCATCGTAAGTATACACCGTATTTTATATTGTACCATTCAACACGTACGTGATGATGGGAAAACATTTCACGATGCGCTGTAGTCTCCGGCGATACCGTCTCGACCACTTTTTCTCCCCCTCGGAATATTAATATTATTCCGTGTTTTTTTTTTTTTTTTTTTTCTATTCCTTCCCGTCACTAGTATCCTTAATGTATCACGCAGGTCAGGTTTATTATTATTATTATCATCGTTATTAATATGTATTTATTTTTTTTTTTCATCCCCGCGCCGCGACCGTACAGCGCGTCCGTCTAGAGGTGCACCCCAGCATTGAAATCTCCGCACGACTCCCCGTCGTTTCTCAGAAACAAACGCGAGATGTTAGTAACCTATACACACAGTCAGTTTAGTATTAGCATCTTGTCGTTTTCTTGCTTCAACAACAATAAAAACGCGCACGTTTTGGGCACATTCTTAGTATTAAGATTATACGTGAGCGTACCTTTATGTGGCGCGACCCGAACGGCGCCTGTAAACCGTGTTTCCATTGTCTTTGAGAAACGCGGGAAAAAAAAAAAGTCAGTTCTTAAAATTTCTGCAGGTGCGCCGAAACTATCGTATAAAAAATATTGTTTTCAATTTTTTTATCCGCAAAAAAATAGAATAAGTTCTCGGTTTTATAATCTTCGGTTTTTCTCGGATTAAACGTTATTCATTTTTTTTTCTCATTGTCTTTTTTTAATACGACTAAGTATTTATTTTTAAATATATCACGTTCGTAAATAAAATTGCATGCGAAACTTAGCCCATTGAATTATTTGGCCGTTCGCCAAATGCGCTTCGCCGTAAGTAGATGTAGTGTCTTCGAGCAGTAACGTTTACTTTTATTTATTTTAAAAGCATTATTTGGAATCCGCCTAGACGAGATAGCAAAATCGGATCAGATCGTTTTTCGTTGCCGAAGAAACAATGTCCACCTCATTTTTCAATCGCGTTGTCGAGTCTCATTTCACAAGCCTACGCTTAATAAATACGATTTGTTTTTGAATCATTAGTACGGTTAATTATTTTTGATTCTTATTATTCGGTCTATTAACAACGATACGAATAGAAAGAAAAAAAAAAATAAATTTAAAAACTGTTCGAACATATATGCCTGTAACGCATGCATACGTATAAATTATTACTCGTATGTCGTATAACTCGTACGAATTACGTACGTTTTGCAATACCCACGTCGTGTCAATATTACGACACCCAATCCGCCGTGCGCCACTATATAGCGTTCGGTCGAAATCCAACGGAATGGGTTCATCGTACTTTTTGTCATAACGCAATTATAGTTCAAGGTTGCCTGCAAGGAGTAATCAGCGTTTGTTTTAATGGACGTGCAGACCAAAACGGTTTTCGCAATGAATTGAATTACACGCCGCACCTATACGTATTTGTGTATTTTTTTTCCTGTTTTTTTTTTTTTTTTCTGTTTCTCGACTTCTCCCGATAGATCTAAATCTAAGTTTATGATTCATACACGCTCGTATTATTTTCAAACGTTATTTTTCGTCGACGGAATACAATACAAGGAACTGCGCGTAACACTTGATTGCATTTAACCGGTTTAACTGAATTTAAAGAACGTCCGTCAGTCTTATCCGTCGGCCGTCGATGTTTTGCCAATAATAATAGCAATTGTTTTTTGATCATCGGAATTTAGATTGACAGAATACGTATGTTTTAATTTTGACAAATGGCGAACGAAATTCAAAGTTCTATAAATGACTTATAAATGTTTTCGTTTCGTGTGAATGAACATATAACCAATGCAACGTATTCTACCCATCGTATTCATGACCCGCGTCCACGTACACGTTTTACTTCAGCCGCTACCCACCACCTACCATCTACTCCGTATTTTTGGTTATTTCGGATTTCACACATAAAGCAGTATATTGTTCCTCGAGTGAATATATTTCGCTGTAAGAGAATAAGTATGTTTTTTTTTCTTTTAAATACTTACATTAGTTACAAAAGGAACGGTGCATTGTTATGTGGGCCCATAACGTATTGTGTGCTCCGCCGAAATGATTATCTAGTTTGTTGGCGTCGTCTTCTCGCGCGACGATGAAGTTTGTTTTTTTTTTCCAGCACCACGAATAATAAAAACAGTAATTATTCGAACGCATGATGCTTTTGTCAACAGCGTAAAATAAAAACGTATATCCTCCACTGAAATTAGCATCACAACAGTGAACGTGAACATAAACTTCGTTTCGATTTCATAAATCCCGGAATATTGATGATAATAAATCGTTAAAAAAATGAAAAATCATAATGTTATTGATGGAAAGCGGGCTGTTTAGAAGTTTGGTGGCTACGATGGCCCGACTTTTGTGGTTCAACCGGCGAATTCGTTTTAAAACGGTCATCTTTGTGTTGCCGTATTAATCTCTTACCGCGGATTTTCGTTAAAAAAAAAAAAAAAAATCTTCCGTTTGACAAATACGTAATAATTTGATTGAATCGATTATAGAAAAGTGTTAGTCTGTTGTATACGTAAATATATAAACATGCGTAGGTACGTAGATATATAGGACATCGGATGCAGGTCAATTCCCTCGAGGGCAAACCCGAATCGAAAATCGCCGATCGCGGCACTCTTACACGTTGCACGGTTGACACAGTGGTCGGTGGTTGCTGTCATGATAAAATACACGCGAATCTGGGTTATTTCAATTAACCGAGAAACTGTACAACACCGCATGTAATTTAGATTTGTTTTTTTCTCAATCGGTCACACAAAAATAGAACATGAAATGTGTAAGCAGTTATAACAACAGCGGTTAAACGTACACAAATTAGTTAACAATAACATCTACGTGGTGCGTGTACACGATTTTATAATATATACTACAGCAGCACCGTAGGAGCTACACTTCTTTATTATTTTAATTACATTTATTTTAATCGTAATGCGTTCGGAAAATAAGTTCTGTCGCTGTGCTCTATTTGACCATAGGCGATATTTTTGCGATCGTGGGCGTCAATCGAGATCATAACGCGTGTATTAATTTCAGTAATAGTTATTCATATATTTACGTGTATTTTATCTGCTCGGTCCCACTCGAAACCTGTTACGCAATTACTACAATGCAATCATGTCGTGAAATTCATTCGTATAATTATCACATGTACTGCGGCAAAAATAGAATACTCGATAGTGTTTAACGCATGTGTGTGTGTGTGTGTGTGTATGTGCACCTAAACGCACACGTCTTGTGTGTAAAAGCTTTAAATTGTTGAGCCGTTTATTATAATACTGTATAGACCCCGTCGAAGGTCGTTCGGCGAATTACTTAAACGATCACTGATATACGCTCGAACAACAAACGGAATTATTGTTTTTTATAACTGTTACGGGTAAAACTTATCGTAGGATTCGCAACAAGCCTATTGAATCGTATATTTTCCAACAGGAAGTGAGCGATGTTAACTTACCTTTATTCCGAACGAGGAACGAATTTATATTATATGTTTCATCGCAACACACTCGTTCTCGGATATTAGTCGAAAACAACTCAAATGTGTGTGTGTGTGTGCGCGTGCGTGTAGGTTACATACCTCCTGTTTTATGCCAGGAAGACATCTGTGTTACCGATAGTTAAATTTAACCTTAGCCAATCGCTCTTATGGGACGCACGCGAACTAATCGAAAAACCGAAGCAGATCAATAGGCTTGAAACGATACTCATATCGCGGAATAACGATATTATTGTGCGGACCGACGTTTAAAGCGTTGCGATATGATGGTCATCTAATCCGAAACGTATACAGCGCAGGTGACGCGCAACGCGAACGCGAAGTAAGGAAACGGAAAAAAGTGCACGTTTCGCGTTCCAAACCGAATCGAACGTCACGGGCGGCAAGGAACGCACGCGCTAGACCCGTTACAGTACATCCGTGCGTTACTGGATTTCGTCCGTAACAGTACGAGCACTCGAAACGCAATTCACGATCTGTAGATGCCGTCGGAAAAAAAAAAAAAAAAAAAAAAACGTTTTCCGTTCGAGCCGACGTCCGACCGTTTCGATTCGCACGCGTGCAAAGCGTTTTTCACCTACTCGTACCGCGTGGGCGCGAACGGTGGTTCCTGTCGTAAACCGCACGAAAAGACGGAGTGAACTGTATACGTACAGCGCGTGTACGCCGGCGTGCGATGGGAACGCGACGACGGTGCACTCGGTTCGCAGATGGATTTGACGACGCGTCTGTCACGCCTGCTCTGCACGTGCGCTTCGTTCGTGTCGAGCTACGAACGTTGAACCCGAGGTATAAACATCGTGGTAAAACCGTTTTTCCGGTCCGTCGAAAACTCAAAGGCGAAACTCGAGCGCGCGTGGTGACGCGACGACGTCAAAGTTTTTCGCGGTTTCGCGTCGCCCGACAACGTCGCGCGAACGCTTTCGGACCGCTGAAAACGCCGTCGTTCTCGGCTCGACCGCGCGGTTAGGAAATTCGCGAACGCCGTCGTCGGCCCGCGCGGCGGCGTTTCGAAATCGTCTCGAACCGGTTACGACGGTGCGCGCGCGCGCGATGTGCCCGTCGAGTGGCCACTCGGAGCGGCCCCGCGTGCGTTTCACGTGCACCGGCGAGAGGCTCGATTCGGGCGCGGCCAAGAACAACCGTAGGAGAACGAATGAAAAAAAATTCGTCCGCGGTTCGCGTTGAAGTGTCCGGTTTTCGTCCGGTCTTCCGAACCCGAGAGCAGATCCGTGTTGCGGAGCGACAACGATTTGTTGCGCACGAATTTGGTTCCACGCGCCGTTCCGGGAAATCGTACGGCCGACGAGATCGCAGCCAATACCAACAGAGTAGTACATCTGCAGTCGGTTCCGAAAGCAAACCGGAGCGCGGAAACGGAATGGAACCGGGTCGCGAGCGCGTTACTACCGTTGCGCTCTATACGACGCGCTCGTCGTGCTACTGGGAGTTTTCGCGTCCCGATTACCTCAGCCCCCCGGATACGCCGTCGCGCCCGCGAGAAACCCGTGTTCCGGTCGGCGAAAAAAACAAACAGCTCGTGACTGCTCGACGGCTAATTAACGGCTGTGCCGCCCGAACAGAAGTAGCTCGTCGTGGAACAATAATAACGATTGTATTGTCCCGGTAGCTCTGCGAAAACCGCGATCCGAGGATCGACATCAATCTCGCGTTCCCACGGCTGACGTTTTCTAATCGTGGCGTAGTGGTGCGGTGTCGGCGACAGGGCTGGCCACCCGGTCGGGAACGTCACCCGGACGATTTTTTTTCCCCGAGACGTGACCACCGCGTCAAAACCGAAAAGAACGTCGACCCGTGCACTACGCACGGCGTACGAGTTCCGGACGATTATTGCGGTCGTAGATGACGAATCGATTTGGGTTCGGTCGCGGTTACACGACGTCAAACCGAAACGGCGGAAAGGTCTCTCGATGCGATCTCCGTTTCACGAAATCCGTTCGGCTGACCGGAGTGTAACCCCCCCCCCCCTAGGCGACCGTTCCGGTCCGCTTTGGTTACGCCGGTACCAACAAACTCGACCGAGATATCGGTGCACGGCGTTCATTTTTCCCCCCTCGACGCGGACGAACGCCAACGGAACAGCGTCGGCAGCGGTGCACCGGTCGAACGTGTCGAGCGGCGCGCGTAAGGTCAGAAATTCGCGTTGCGTAACGGCACGCGCACGCGCTGCGTACACCGTTGACCTTTTAGCGCGCGCCTACAATGACTGCGGCTCAGGTTTATTGACGGGCGAATGATAACCCGACGAATAGAGCCGTTGGTAAATACCCGATGTTTTCCGGCTGCTTACCAGGTACGCGGAGTTAGAATAGGTGTTTTTGGATTTTTTATCGAACCGTAAATCGATATTCATACCAACCGTGGACGCTTTGGTCGTATGGTCAATATAAATTACGCACATCGAAACCGTTCGATAATGGTAGTAGGTATTTCGAGTCCTATAGTTATCGATTAGTGCCTCAGATGATGGACCTCTATCGCGTGTTCGCGTGAATACGTAACGTAAAACGTTTAATGACCGTCGATCTAGCATACATTTTAACGATCAAGTGTAAAACGCTTAGTCGTCGTAAATCGATAAATCCCAATTTATGGTCTAGAAAATAAATGTGTTCATCGTGCTGCAGGTACGAAAAAACCGTAAGAAAAATGTATACAATTTTAATACTAGCTTCAAAGTAAAAAAAAATCGTAATATTCAGATGAAGCGACAAAAGTAAATATAAATATTTTATAGTGGAACAATACCGATATTGAAAAAATGTGTAACCCAATTTTGGGTGGGTAACACTCTTGGGTGTAATACTAACCCGACAAGTACCTAAAATACTTATTCGGTACCTGAAACGCACGGTAGTCGTGAAAATGATACGGGAATACGTGGCAGCTTCGACGATCTTTTATCGGTCCCGTTCGTCGCAAAACCGTATTGAACCTGACGCGTTTGCAGTACACGCATTGTGGGTATGAGCCTCGTCCTGAGGGCTGTCGCAGCCAGTGACGGTGAGTTAGAGTTGGCGAGGCCCTGGGCAAAATAAATGTTGAGTCTTATGATTGCTATTAATAAAATATTTTAAGTTTAGTTAAATCGGAACCGCGGTGCTTTAATTGTAATTTGAGGCGCGGGGCGCCGGGCAACTGCCCCTATTGTCCTCCCATCTCGCCGTCCCTGTTCGCAGCAGACCGCCGTCGCGTGCCAAAGGGCGCTACGGCGGCTGCGCGTAAAAATGTTCGCCGAAAGAATTGAGATATAGTAGAACGAGAAAAACACATTACACGACTGTTGCACACGCCGTACGTTATATAATAATCGTTATGAATACGACGACGCGTGTTACGAGTGTTATGCAAAAATAAAAATAATAAAACAAAAAATAAACACAACAAGGAAAAAAAAAATTCGTTTTGTAAACTTCACCTTGAGGGTGAAGGCCAAGATGTTGGAACGAGTTGGCCTACAACAAGATCCTACACGTTACTACGCGCATATTATCTTCGCGGAACGATGTAAAAATAAAGAAAAAAATAACACGCCCAACGCGACGACGCGATTATCTCATAAACAGTAATACACACACACACACGCACACACACTGTAGTAATACACACGCACCAACAGCGTTGGCTAAGGCGGCGCTTGGCAGTGTACATTTTACTGATTATTATTACTATTTTTTTATTATTATTATTATTATTATCATCATCATCATCTTAGTAGTAACACGCGCGTGCGCGTACGTCCAAGGCTGTTGGGTTTTTTTACAACGCGCAAAATTCAACAATGTCATCGGACGATTTCAAAACGAAATGCGTGCGCGCGCAATGGGTTTAATACAAACACGCGAACGCGAATCAAACGCGCATCATCCGTAGTGATTACCGCGACCCGTTCCGTACGCATGCAGACAATCATCCCGTTGCCACCGGGGGAGGGACACCTGTAGCGGGACATCGACATCGAAACGGGTTCGTCGTCGTCGACTCGACACGCGCCTCGAGCGTTATCCGCGTCGTCGGCAGGGCCGAGGAGTAGATTTCGAAAAACGTATCCGAACACGCGAACGCACAACTATTGTTACAACGCGTTAGTCTCGCCCGTCCGGTTTCGAAAACCGACTTCACGTCCTCCAGCCGCAGTGGCCGAGAGTCGTGCGAGGAGATTCCCTGTGACATAGGATCTCCGCCGGGATGCATAATAATGCGTTCGTTTTTACAATCCTCCTATTCGTCGTTTACATGTACCAATCACCCTGTGCACTGCGGTTTACCTATACGCGCGAATAATAGTGTTTTCGGTAACGGACGAAAAACGATTATCGTTGCAAAGTGCACACCGATCACAATTGGTGTGTTCGCACGTAATACATTGTGTATATGCAAGGAAGGTGGCAGCAGCTGTGTGTAGGGATAAGGTATTCGGTGTAGTATGTTAATTTTTTATTTTTTTTACGCGCGCCCCGCAAACGTGCTGCAGTCAGACGTGCGATTCCGATTCCTTGCCGCCACCGCGAAACGGTTGCATTTGCAACAACAATAACAATAACAATAATAGTACAGGCAGGTGTAGGTTAGTCGAAAGGGACTCGTCGCGGTGCGCACGATACACAATGGTTTATTAATTCTGGCGGCTTATTTATGAGCTCACGTTTATGCGAAAAAGTGTCTCGATAACGTGCGCGTGTTTCGTCGTCGGGTGGATGTCATCAACGTAGGAGAGCGACGAGATGCGATAAATACGAGATTTATTGTATCGCGATCGTACTACGAAACATCGAACAGATGATAACTCGCTGTAACTGAATCATAATACCCCGTAACGGCGATGTTTACTACGCATTACTGACCCGCGGGCGATGGTACATTGTCTGCGTTTAAAACGCGCGACCATCCGCGTACACGGCGCTGTGCGCTGGCGATTTATCGTTGCACTTCACATGGTGTTCACCTTCGTTGTTCTTTCGATATTAACGGCCCCAGAGCGGTAATGGTGAAGTAAAATGCAATATGCATGTATATTTACATATTTGTTAAAGGTTTTTGGGTGTAATGACCGAAATAAACGTCAAACGTGACAAGTTTCCACGCGTAATGGGGTAGATGTTGTCAAATGTTCCCCGGCTCTAGAAGTTCTGAATTAAACCCCGGTCGGGAGCGTGTTATTACGCCGTTTAAACAAAAACGCGTCGCGACAATCGACCGCACGCGTTTAAAATTAACAATGCAATCAGAAACCGATTAAAATACATGTGATTCATATATAATACCAGGGGCGGCTCGTCAGGTGGAACTTTGAGACTGCGTCTCCGTTTAAAGAAAAACATGCTACTTGTAAATATTAAATATTTGAAAATAATTATATTATATATTATATAGATATCGTTATCTTTGTTTATTACTATAAATTGAATTCCACAAAATCTGAAACCTATAAATTATTATTTTGATGGAAATACTATTTTAGTCGTTTCGACGACGCGTCAGTGAACCTGTACTAAAATATAAATAATATAAATTTACTATAGTCTATTTTCATGGTGCAATATTTTTTTAGTTTGAATCGTTTGTCCGCTCTATCATATTATGTTATACTTGTGGTCTTGTATGGTAGAAAAAAAAAATAGGTCCGCGGTCCGGTTCGGTCCGGTCCACAAGCTTTTACAGTCCAAAATTTATTAGTTCGGACCGGCAGCCGGTCTCGGTCCACTCTAATAAATTATTTTAACATTTTCAGTCCGGTCCGGTCCCTAAAATTACGGACCGTGCAGAGGACTACCGTCGTCTGCGTTTATATGCGAGTTCGCAGATAAAAAGTATCGCAGAATTAAATAAGTTTTTGAAAAAGGGATTGATATTAAATTATATTAAAAATATTAACTAAATATTGTATTATGTATTAAATATAATTAAATTTCCAATAAAAGGGTTATTGTACGGAGTTTCCGTTGAATGATTTAAGTCTCTCCGAGATAATATTTACTACGATCCGCCACTGTAGAATGTATAAATCACTGATTGCAGAAAGGAGACATGTCCACAAAACCTATTTTTACAGGAGACACATCAATCCATCTAGGCAAGACTTATTAAAGAGGAAGGTTTAAAAATGAATACGTTACCTTGATACTCGATTTTCTGAATTTTTTGTAATGGATGAGTCCCGTTTTTACACAAAATATGTATTTAAGGCAGATAAATACGAATCCGTAAAAAAATAAATTTCGCAAAAAGTGGACATGTCCCCTACTTGCAATTAGCGATTCACGTAATAACGGTGTTTAAAAATAAACGATAATAACTCGTGTTGCTAATTGTTTTTATCGTCTCGTACGGACGTCGTCGACGACGCGTGATGATAAGATTTCTAAGCGCTCCACTCGGTTACATCTCTGACCATACACATACGAACATTGTACACTTACACTAGTGGTACTACGTTTACACGGATTTCGACACTTAGTATTGTTTTTACACAATTACAACCAATATGGTAATATAACAACAAGGAACGTGTACGCGAATCGTATCAATTCGGTCGATTATTACCGCACACCGGCCAGACCGAAATCGCGGTTATTAGATAATAATAACGTAATGAAAATAAAATGTAAAACTGTTTTGCGATAATATGTTTTTCAATAAACACACGTAACTCGTGTATGTGTAATATGCGTATGTATTTCCATTGTTGTTGTAAACGTTGGTCGTTTTACTTTGATAACGGCGCAAAGTTATGACATGAGAAGTTACGTAAGTCTCGAGTGCGCGAAGGAATAAAAACAACAGCTCGGCTGATAAAGAACATACATCGGTCTGAAAATGACGAAAGTGTTGTTGACGCGTGGACAAGTCGTGTTTACTTCGTTCGACACGTCTATTATACATATTTTACTCTCCGTATTTTGTCATGATTTTATATTTAACGGTAAAAATCGTGGTTATATTTTCTTTTTACTATTAATTTTATATCGTTTCAAGGACACCGCATTTTCCAAAAAGTGCACAGCCGTTGATTCACAAACCAGCACGTCCATATCTTTCCGTTCGCATTCAAATCGTATACGTTAAACGAAGGTTTTATCGATTGTTAACATTACTCGTCCGGTTACATAATCGGCTACATTATAATAATTTAATTATGTATGGATTAGTGAACAAAGCGGATTATTCTCAGAAACAGCCGACGATTCTTGACGATTTTCACGGGTGGGCCGACGACGGAGCAACAATATTTGTACACCCGATTTTCAAAGCTCTAATTTTGAAAATGTTGTAGTTATGACGACAGTAATATTATGCATTAGCTCCGGGAGGCATTCGATTGCGATTCGACAGTTATATAGACATACTTGTAACGCGACATAATTTGCGCGATCGTATTTAACAGACAAAACAAAAATTACCGATTACGATACCACTGCGTTATCGTTTCCGTGATTGTTTCGGCAACACTGCCGCGGTGCACAAGATTTTTCCGTAATCATTTTCGATTGCACCGAAAACCCCATGATAACGCCGCGGTAATAATATCGCGAGTAGGCACGCATCCAAATCAATCCGGTCGTAATCTTCACACGTCGTCGACTGTTATTATTGTATAGGAATGCGTTCACGACGTGATATTATACAATTGCGATCACATCCGACCCACGGGCGTACACACCACGCGGAGAGAGAGAAAAAAAAAGAAAAAACAGGAGCAGACGAAACGTCTCGTACAATCGAGACCCGCATGCGTATTAATTAGGTTATTACTTCTTCTATATATTATAATAATGTACCGCGGTCCCGGTTATTGTTATTGTGCGGTTATGTACTCGGGTAATGTACTTATCGTGCGATACCCGTACCGATGTTGCGGTACACTCACGCGCAACGAAACGATCTGTGTTCATGACATTCAACCGTTTTCACCTCGGACGATAGTTTTTTAAAAGGTCATATTAATAACAACGATTACAATATGCGTTTACGAACCGTTTACGCCTTTTACCGCACGTGTTAACTCGCACGCACACACAAAACGTGTAGTCGTGAAACTATTATGTGACAATGTGTGTGTTAGAATATCGTGAGTACGTTTATTGCAGGGGAAAAAGAAAAAAGATTCGTACCGAACAAAAACCGCGCGCGTGACAAGCAAACGCTACGGGCGGCCTTGCTCGGTTAGAACACGTACATTTCCTCGATCTCGTTATCCTTCGGCGGAAAGACAGAGAGATCTTCGTAACGATCTATTACGTCGACGATACGTACAATGCGTACTTAATATTTACTTAGTGCTCGATGCTGACGTTTCGACACGTATGCTTTGATTTCGCGCGATGATCCATCGTCACGATCTTTCCGTATCCGTAGGTGCGGACTAGAATAGGTACAAAACAATATAATAAACAGAAGCGGGTTCCCACTTCCTGACAAGTTCTCCTGGAAAACACTTATCAGGTTACCGTATAGCCATGCGAGACCTCCCTTAACGGACACATTTAAATGCACTCTAAATAACGGAGGCTTTTATGATATTTTTGAAACTGAAAATTGCTAACGTAAATTTTAGAACAATTGTGGAATACCGGAATAAAAGTCTACACCATTCTGTTTCATTTTATTACATACTTTTTTACACAGTACAGTATATCTTATCCATCTAGTCGTTGAAATACTATCGCGTCGACGAAATGTGACTAATTCGTTCCCGTATACATTTGTGTTTGCGATTTCAATACGAACGTATTATTTTTGTCAACTTTGATGTTTATCATGTATGTATTTAATGGGTGTAAAAATAACATTCCTCCCTCCGGATAGCGGACAAAATTTCAGCCGCCGGAAGTGTCAGGTATTTAGGGGTTTCGTTGTACACGCTTTCCATCGATGCAATCGATACAGTCGAAAGACAACTGTCTGCTGCAATCGCAACCGCGCCCGTTGGTAGTGTTAATCTCGTCGAACATCAGATGATGCTGTACCGAACTGTTAACCGGAGCTGGTGACTTGTACAGCATATTTGCATACGCGTAACGTGTACGTCATCCAAGCGCTCGCGTACCAACGAGTGTTTTCACGTGCGTTCCAATGCTGTCCGCACGGGCCCTGCCGATTTCTGCGACCCGTCGTCAGCGCCGTCGCAAGTGTTCGTGGGGTTCGGCTCCCGGCAAAGACCGTACGATTTACTCGCACCTGAACATACGTCTAAGGGCCCCTACGAATTACTGATTAATAAAGACTGAAATCAAAACGATAATAATTGAACTCGTTACACGGATTAATCGCGCTACCAATGAGCTACAAAAATATTCGCGTGTGAAACCCCCAATCTGAAAATACGTTCTGTCACGCGACTTTTAGACGTGGCGTTCTGCGGCGAAGTCAATCACTGACACCGTCTGCGGTGCTTCTGATGGTTCGTATTTTTCCATTAGCAACGCTGCTTAGAATTATAGACTAACTAAGAATTGTGTGACCCTCCGGATCCGTTTCGAGAGCGGAGGACGAACAGTCGCGCGCGATCGTTTACTCGTCGGCCGAGCGTTTGCGGAAACCGGGAGGGACCGGGTTCGCGTTTCGGACGTCGCGGACGGTCCCTTGTTTCCGGTCCCTCGCCGCGCGCGTTCTCGACGAGCCGACCCGGGAGCGCGGCGGCACGTGTCTGTTGCGAAACGGGATTCCTTCGCCGCCGTTGTTGACCACGTGCCGTCGTTTTACGGGTGCGCGTGCGCGACAGCAACAACAACATGTCCGCTCAAGGTCACCTCGCGATATTCGATATTTGCGTATTACGAAATAACACCGGACAGCGTTTACCACGTCCGCCGTTGCGTCAGCATTCGTTTCCGACCGAACGAGTGCAGTACGGTTCGTTCTCCATTGCCCGCCGCCGCCACACGAGCACTAACTCAACCTTCTAAATCCGGGTCGCCGTGCAGGTGCAGAGTCGGCACCATTGACATGCACTGTGTTAGATGCATATAGCGTCTTTTATCGCAACCTTCCGCTCCTCGAAATATCCTCATACGATCTTGCCCGATCTTATCCCGTGCCGTGAACGGAAACGGTTCCGCACAACAATCTACCCATGATTATTCAACGAACGAAATGTAGTTTTAACGTTTCACAAGTCCCGTCTGTTCTCTATTCCGAATGTCCTTCCCCCCACCGGAAGGTTTTTTGCTACTTTCACGCGCGCCCTCATCCACCTTCCTCTCGACGGAAAACATCCGCGTTGCGCTAAAATCTATATCATAAATCTCGTTTGCGCATTACGGCCGGGCCTGACTGATCGTCTCGTGTTTGTTTCCTTTGGCAGATTGAGAAATGGTAGCGGACACGGCTAGCAGTTATCATCATCAGAAGAGTCAGCAGCAGCACCAGCAGCAACATCACCATCAGCAGCAGCAGCAACAGCAACAGCAGCAGCATATCCTGCAGCAACACCACCAGCAGCAGCAACAAAACGGAGCCGGCGGCGGAGGCGGCCATAACATGCCGCAGTACTGCAGTGACATGGAGCAGTCGAGCAGTATGAGGTACGACGATTCGGTGTCGCCCGGACCGGAATCCCCGGGTCCCGGAGAACCGTACCCGCCAGGGTTCGACCTGTCGGCGCACTTGCAGCGCAAGGAGTTTTTCGCGCAGCGCAAGCAAAGGGAGTTTATACCAGATAACAAGAAGGACGAAAGCTACTGGGACCGGAGACGGCGCAACAACGAAGCGGCCAAGCGTTCGCGCGAGAAGAGGCGTTTCAACGATATGATTCTGGAACAGAGGGTGGTTGAGCTGAGCAAGGAGAATCACGTACTAAAGGCCCAGCTCACCGCCATCAAGGACAAGTTCGGCATTAGTGGCGAGGCGGTCGTCAGCGTAGAACAGGTAAATCAATACGACCAACGTAGTACGGCTTAGCCGGTATAATGTCACCGAAATGTGATTTTTCCATTGCGGTATCGGGGAGTTCTCGGTCGCAAAGTTTATTTTCTTCTTCAAAATTGCCGCCTTTAAAAAATTATCATTTAACGTTTTCGTTCGCACCACCTCCGAGATAGATTTTAACATCGACGGAAGTTCGCGATTGGGGACCGATTAAGCTTGTTAATATTGTAATACGTTCCCTTTCCTCCATCGAAATGATCGATGTTGCAGAACGTTTTCAAAAAATTATCAATTTCATTGCAAACCAGTTTCAAACGAAATTTTTTTATTTCAAATTTTTTATCCAACAACTTGAATATCATATTAGAATTTATAGTACTCTATCGTATTATTATTTTCATACGGTCCATAAACACAACAACCTTGCGTGATAGTTTCTAGACATGTGTTTAACCGATAGTTTCGGAGAAGGGAATTCGGCAAATAAAAAAGCTGATGTAAAGAAAAAAAGATTATGTATATTATTTAATATATTTCAAAACATTTCTAGTAGTGGGGAAATGGTAAACCACCGATTTTCCATGTATGTATACGTAACTTCTGTCGAATATTATAATATTTTATCGTTTCAAAAAAATCTCGCAAACGAGATTTTATAGTGTTGATAAGGTCAAGTTATAATGGACAAATATTTCGAGTTCTAGAAGAGTAAAAACGAATTTAAACTTAATGAGGCATTGACGAGGGTGAGGGGGGATAAAATTATACTCGAAAAACGCTATTGACATGCTTTATCACATAGAAAAAATATACTCGTTTCTAAAAGGTTAAAAAAAATAATAATATTAATAATAAAAAATAAAAAATATATACACTGTATAAAAATAAACATGCCGGTATCGAATATACTCCGTAAAACTTTATATTCGATTACAATACGAAGATAAAATATAAATGTTTTCGGCTCTCCTCTTTTGTTCACCATAAAACTGCTGTGCAAGTGTCGAAAAACGAACGGTGTTACCTGTTAGTTAATCATAACGTACTACGTTTGGCTACACAGATATATTTCACTAGAGCGGTACTCACGAAACTTTCGATGCATCTAGTGTTGACAGAAAATCAAATCAAATCAAATTTCGTGAAAAATTATTTTGTTCTACTGAAGAGATTTTCGCAACACGGGTTCATGTATTGTAAACTAGCGGTCGCCAACCTATTAGAAATCACTGATCACTATATTTATAACTATAAATTCTACGTACCACTATAAAGTTTAGTGTTTATAGTGTTTATAATACAAGGTTTTAGATTTTTATTCAGTGATTTTAAACTTACAGTTAATTTTTTTATAAATTCAGTTCCGCTGATAAGTCTTTTACCAAATAAAAAAAATACATTAGTAAAATAATAATAATAAAAGATTTTTTTTCCTCGATATTGATTGTTACATTATTATATAACATTGTTGCTGACTACCATATCTTCTCTATCGTCGTCCAAGATACCAACGGTTAATATAGTTTTGAATAATGTTCAAAAATTTCCTCGCGGACCGCTAGTAGTTCTCGGACCACCGATTGGCAATCATTTTGTAATGATCAACGTGACAACGTCGGCATACACAATATCCGGACAAAAAAAAAAAAAAAAAAAGCATCGTAAAACGGCAATGATGTCGCGATACATGCGATTTTTAAATTTTTTGGTTTTTCGGTTTTTTTCCAATCTAAAGTTGAATATATTTTTTTTCAATTTCACATTCAAGGCGAAAATTCGAACAATGCTCAGTGCGTGTCAAATAATCGACGTGTGGCTTCGAGTGAGGGCAACCGTGTCCGTGTCATACGTCCGTCTCGCTCTGTAGTATAACGCGAACGTACGTGATTCATACGAATAACACACGAACACTTGTACATGTAACGCGAACAGAGATATACGTACAAGGTGATACACTAACGTGTTTACTGTATTACGGCGGTACAAGTTAAAACTACATCATAGCCTCAACACCCCCACCTCTACACCGGATAAAAATCGTACGCACAATAATATCAATATATATTTGTGTGTGTGTGTGTGTGTAAAGTGTGTGCGTTCAAGTGTGTTAGTATGCGTGCGTTTAATGAATTACGTCATATCATATAAATGTATAATTGTCTGTGTGCACGTATTATAATGTAACACTAAAAAAAAAAACATTGTAGAACGGTTGACACTGAGGTCGTTTTTTAGACATGGTGAACGCGGGTGACCGTGTCGCGTGGCTTACTACACGATTTATAAATACAACTATAAATTATATTATTAGTTTTATAATTTTTTTTTTTTTTAATATCCTTATGTAATACAGCTCAAGGTATGCATGTGTACTGCAGTCGTTGTCCAACGATTTAACACGCGGTTTTTTTGTTTATTTTATTTTATTTTTTTTTATTTTTTTTTGTTTGGTTTTCGTACTACGGGAATGATTATTACACTATAGTAATAAAAATATTATACTCGACCGTGAAACGATTCGTACGTTCTAATTTGAAGAAAAAAAACGATAGTGCGGATTGGGTTTGACGAAAACGGTCGACGAATTCCCACGCTGGAGCGCGTAAAATAAAAATCAAAAAAACTCTGATGATCGTCTGTCTCGTGGTTAGATTAGTTTCGCATTGCAGGGTCAGCCAAGGGGGTTTCCTTCGTAGAGATCCATCTTGAGACCTGCGATCGATTTCGTGTCCGATCGATTAACGTGCCGCCCTGAAACCGCATACCGATCGTCTCGGAACGTTGAAGCGTTAAAAGGGACCCGTCCTCATAAGAAAGCTTTTGTTGCCGATCACATCGAGAACTAACCACGTACCTACCATATATGATTGCAACCGTCAGTTTAATCACCCCGTCATTGGTTTATCTAATAGTTAATTTTTAAAAATTACAAAAATTACAATCCGCTATCGGTCGAATATTGATTAATCATTGTATGATCGAAGCTCGTGTAACTTTATACTAACGGTGTGGTTTTTTTTTTTTGTTTTCTTGTCCCGTCCAGGTGATGGCTTCTCTACCGACCAACGAACAAGTGCTGAGCATCACGAAACGGCCTAAACTGTCGTCGTCCAGCTCGTCGGCCACGTACTCGCAAAACGGCAACGGCCCGATACCCACTTCGGTCATCCACCAGCCGGTGCAGTCGACCACGCCCAAGATGAACGGCTCATTCTACGCACAGTCAGACTGCAGCAGTCCCGGCGAACCGCAGCCGCAACAGCAACAGCAGCAGCAGCAACATCAGCAACAACAGCAACAACAGCAACAGCAACAGCAACAACAGCAACAACAGCAGCAGCAACAGCAACAACAGCAGCAGCATCAACAGCAACAGCAGCAGCAGCAGCAGCAGCAGCAACACCTCCACCATCAACAACAGCTGCAACATCAACAGCAATCCGACCGTTCCGGCGGGGGACTTCCGATGTCCGTGGCAGCGGCCGCTGTGGCCGCGGCCGCGCAAGCCGGGTACCCGTCGTACCCTTTCGCGCCCGTGCTGCCGCCACTCCAGCCGCCGTCGTTCTCGGCGGCCGCAAACAGCGTGCTGAACCTCAGCCGCCGGCCACCGTCGCCGTATGAGCTGAGCAGCGGAAGTGGCGACGACACGTCGTCCTCGTGCGTGCCGCTGTCCCTGGCGTTCGTGGCCGCGGCCGCAGCCGCCGCAGCCGGCGGCAACCCGGGTGCCATGATGGTGGGTCACCACCCGCACCACCATCATCATCATTTGCAGCACCGGCTCAACGGCAATGGCATGTTAGCCATCGTGAACGCGGCCAGCGCCGGCGCCGGCGGCGGTAGCAACGGTACTGTGGTCCACGGCAACGGTGGTATCACCGGCACCGTAAACGGCCACGGCAACTCGATCAACGGCAGTGGCAACTGTTTGCCGCTAAAGCTCCGGCATAAGACCCATCTGGGCGATAAGGACGTGGCGGCCACCGCGCTGCTGTCGCTGCAGGCCATCAAACAGGAGCCGGGCAGCAGCCGGGCAAGTCCGCCGTGGGACGCGGAGGGCAGCAGCGACGAACGCGACTCCGGCATCAGCCTAGGCGCCGAGTGGGGTGTTCGGCCACCGTCCGTGGCCGCGGCCATGGCCGGTTGCCCGTCTACGTCATCCGCGGCCGCGGCTCCGCGCGCCGCCGCCATGCAATCGCCCGCCGTCACGATGGGCTGCGAGCCGGCCGACGGCGCCGTATCGCACGCCACCGCCCCGACGGCCGCGGCCAACGGTGGCCCGGACGTTGCGACCGCGGCCGCCGCCGGTGACACTAGGCTCAAGTCGGAAGTGGCCAGGCTCGCGTCCGAGGTGGCCAACCTGAAGAACATACTGTCGTCCAGAAATACGGCGGCCGGCAGCCCCGCCCCGACCGCCGCACAGTCCACCACCGTGGCCGTCAACTGATCGCCGGGTATACTGTTGTTATTATTATTATTATTGTACGCGGGCGCGTTACGGGGTTTCGTAAACGCGCGCGCCCATCAATCGGTTTAATAAAATTAATGAAATCGTTCTCGTCAGACCCGACGACGCAATATTGTTATCATTATTGTTTTATTATTATTTTCATTATTATTATTATTATTATTATCATTATTACTGTGTCTTACGTTCCCGAACGTTTCGTCGCCCACCGAATTGTTAACCTGTACTGTTATATTAATATCCGATCCTCGTGACTGGAAAATCGTGAATTTCACGTCTCCCCGTTCGAACGGAATTCAACGCGTTGACATTTATAATGTTTCTCGTGTCCGCGTGCGGTTGAAATCCGGAACACGATCGGTAGGCGTTCGCGGTTATCATTACGGTATCGTTTCGCGGTGCACACGGGAGATCGCCGTTGGAAGAGACGATAGAAACACCAACGCGTGCGCAACGCAGAGACGATACCGACGTGCAAACACGTGGCGCGCGCGCGTGTAAAATCACGTCCGTACGTATTTTCGGTAACGCCTAAAGCGTTTCGAATCGCTCGGAGAAAAAAAAAAAAAATGAAAAAAATACCCGAACACGCGATCACGTAGATCCCACTCAAACTTCGCCGCGCGTCGATCCCCGAACTTGATCGGAAGTCCCCGTCGATCGCACCCCGGATCGTTGCGCTGCCCTCGGAATCGCCGGTCTCACGGAAACGGGAAAATCAAAAAAAAAAAAAAAAAATCGTAAAAATCCGTCCGTTTTCGCCTGGGGGTGGGGGTCGGACGTTTCCGTCGGCTCCGGCGCGATAGATCGTCGGCGAAACGACTTTTTTATCGATTTCCGTCGTTCGACGGGGCACCGCAGCAGTAAGTCAGTCATACGGCGTCCGGGGCGTCGAAAACGCGCAAAACAAACGCTTTCGAAACGTTCTCGTGCAGGTTTTCCGTTGACGTTACTCGCCTTTTCGACACGTTTCCGACGTAAAACGACTTGCGGTTCGCTCTCTCCCTCGCCTCACTGTAACTCCAAAAGCGCCGATCGGAAAAATGTACCGTGCGCCGGCGAAAAACGTTTCGATATCGTTATTGAAACGTTTGTTTATTTAATATATTTTTTTATCGTTTTTTTTTTTTTTTTTTGTTCGCTCTTGCCGCCCGGGACGGTGTTGGCTCGCAACGTTTCTATCCTAAACAATAACGTGTTTGTGTACATATTTTGTAATATTACGGCGCGAGTACGCTCGCGTGTGTGTACTTAAAAATGGTGTTGTCGTATTTTATTATTCTTACGTAATCCGATCGATCGAAATAACTATTGTTACAATGTCGTCGAATTATATTTTGTACTGTTTATCTGACTGCTAATCGTGTTGTACAAAGAAAACGAATTAAAAGAAAAAAAATAATTATTATTATAAAATAGTCTGTGATAAACGGTCCTAAATATCCCTGTTTTTTTTTTTTTTTTTTTTTTTGGTTTTTTTCGTTTCACACATTGATAAAAATTAACATTGTAATTAACTAATTAAAAAAATAACGACGGCGGAGGAGAAAATTGTATTCAGAAAAAATGTATTTACATCATTGCATTACTATTACCTTTTTTTTTTTTGTACATTGTAATTTATAATACAAATTAGTTATTATATTAATACTATCATTATTATTATTAATAATGTAATCGTAACTTGTATGTTTAATATGTAATGTACTCACGCGTTGTCTAATGTTAGTATGACATAACACAATATTTATTTTATTTATTCTTAACGTACGGTTATTATTATTATCATTATTATTATTATCATTATTATTATTATTATTATTATTATTATTATTATTATTATTATTAT